>NW_019723915.1:902577-927620 GCF_002891405.2 Cryptotermes secundus | reverse complement strand
TATTATTTAGGAATAATTTCAATATAATTACCTAAAGTCACATATATCACAGTTTTAAAAAGCAAGAGAATGCCATTTTTGACAAGTATCAAACAGCTTTTCAATATGTAAAAATAGAGATTACACAAGAAATTATGTTAGAAATAGCAAAACATTGAATTTCCTGCAGCCTGCTAATTTATGTCTGCGTGAGACTTCTTGTCTGTTGGAAAACTGTCTTTACAAAAAGTATTTCTACTAACATTTTAATATTGATTTTAATATCAATTAGCTCTAAAAGTTGAGGGGCCGCACTTTGTGGCTATGGGGGCCGCATGTTTGACACGGCTGGTCTAGACGATGCATGACAGAGCTGGAATAGCGCAGTCGGTGTAGCGATGGGCTAATGGCCGGAAGACACAGGGGTCGGAGTTCAAGTCCCGGTAGGGTCAAGAATTTTCACTTCTTCATGTCATCCAGACCAGCTCTGGGGTTCATCCAACCTCCTATCCAATGAGTACCCCGGGGGTAAAGCGGCCGGTGTGTGAAACTGGGTACTTATCTCCAGCTAGTGCCGGGGTAAAGAAACATGGGTTTATACATCCACTCCCCCATATGCCTTCATGGCGTAGTGCTTAATTAAGTAGAGGAACAATTTTACTTTTATTGCCTTAGACCAGGCATGTCAAACTCAACTTGTACAGAGAGCCACCTCAGCTCTATAAATAATATCCCAGGGCCGCACTTCAAAATAAAAATATACATTAGATTTTGATACAAGGAAATTTAATTCTATTTATTATTTAGGAATAATTTCAATATAATTACCTAAAGTCACATATCTTACAGTTTTAAAAAGCAAGAGAATGCCATTTTTGACAAGTATCAATATGTAATATGTAAAATATGTAAAAAGAGATATTACACAAGAAGTTATGTAAGAAATAGCAAAACATTGAATTTCCTGCACCCTGCTAATTCATGTCTGCGTGAGACTTCTTCTCTTCTGGTCTGTTGGAAAATTGTCTTTACAAAAAATATTTCTAATAAAATTTTAATATTGGTTTTAATATCAATTAGTTCTAAAAGTTGAGGGGCCGCACTTTGTGGCTATGAGGGCCGCATGTTTGACACGGATGCCTTAGACGATGGATGAAGTACAAACCATCATTAATTCCTAGTGTTATACACTATTGCCACTCCTACTCTCTTTCGATCATGCAGAGTTCTGTTTCGCTGCATCTACTGCAGAGGCCAGAGAGACACTTGTCGCGGGACACGCCAATTTCCAAACTACATATAAAACATCTCGTGCACCTTAACATGAAATCTGGACACGTGTTGACATCAATCCGGATTCCAAGAGAAGTGTTATGGCATAGACAAATCTCCGACAGGATCTGCCTTCGAGTGCGGTCATGCACAGCCTCATATGGACGTCTTACCGTCACTTCTTACGTAACAGTAATCTGAGAGGGGAGAGACGTGTGGTGAAGTGTCGGATGTACTCGTCCAGCGCGTGCATTGCTCTACAGACATTTCGCATGTCTACGGCAATGTTTACGGACATGAAGTCGAAACAGACAATTACGAGTTACAGGGATCGGAAAGCTGTCTCCATACATACATACATACATACATACATACATACGCATTGAAGTATAAGGCGAGTGGTCAGCTTCAAGCTCCGGTTGCTTTAAATTCGGCACTTGTAGACGGTGTTTGGATTCGTGAACCTATTAACTGGACACTCATAAGTCGTAAGAAAAAGTAATTATAACACTCTAAAGATTACTACAATTATAACACAAGAAATGAGGTCTTCTATGTCTGTTTTAACTAGTCGTTGTTAGGTAACAGATCTCAGCTGTGGTTGTGAGTTTACAATGTCTTCACTATCCGTTTCCTGGCAACGGGTTCTAACACAGGAACGATCACTTCAAATAACTACGAAGTGTTCTTCGACCCAATTCTCCAATCCTAATTCCCTCTCTGAAATTCATTATACGAATGGAATATCCTGGTCTGAATCCTCAACTAAGCTCCGGTCCAATTCCCTCAGCTAAAGTCAAAGTTACTTTACGACGGGAGGTTTAGCGTCAATCAGTTTGTCTTGGCGTCAAGCTCCTTAGCGCTACGACAAGAGATTATTTCCCTCAACTGAACACTTGCGGTATTAGTCCTTGCGTAAAATCCTCTCTGATGAGAAGACAGATTTGCCTCTTATGATTATCTTTGGCCTTTCGTCAAGTGTGAACTGCCAGATATTCTGGAACTTCGTTACATGGCCGTAGCATGGACCACACAGAGGACACCTCTTCTGTTGTCAGAATAGATGCATAACCAGCAAAAAGTCACAGAGAACACAGCTCCTATTGCTGCGTGGTTGCTGGAACGTGTACACTGAGTCGTTGCCTAGCAATGATCATGTATTGTCACGCGTTTAAGTGAAAAGTTGTTTATTACGCCGTTGCCTAGCTATACACGTTATAATACCAAATACGACCTAATAAATAAACAAAATCCGTGGCATCAGTCTGCAAGTGAACTATACCGACCGAGCGACCGGTGCTTGTCGGCGAAGTTAGTGCCAACGTTAGCGGATTGAATGCGTCGCGTGGTCAGCGCAACGAATCCCCACGGCCGTTAATTTCGGTTTTCTTGACCGGAGTCGCTATTTCCTTGAAATAACTCCTCAATTATCCTCACCAGGCTGAGTGGATCCCGTTCCAGACCAACTACTTCTCAGAAAATCTGGTAGTGCCGGGAATTGAGCCCGGGACCTCTGGATCTTTTGCCAGGAACTCTGGCCACTGCCGTTTTTATTTCGGCCTAAGCGTGATTTTTTGTTATTTTAACGATCGATTTCCTCAATATCCTATATAATTTTGAGTTTATTTAATTTCTAAACGATTTATTCGTGTGTTTCCTTAAGACCACCGCTAGAAACTGAATAAACAGCCATGCAGGAAACAAACCAGCGAACAGGTGAAATTTTATTCCCGTGACAAATGCTTGTTTATTGTTGCAAAGTAACTCACTAACTTGGGCCGCGCCATAGCTCAAGCGGTTAGTCGCTGGTTTCCCACCGCGGCAGCCCGGGTTCGATTCCGGGTCTGTCCAAGTGGGATTTGTAGTGGACAAAGTGGGGCTGGGGCAGGTTTCCTCCGAGTACTTCGGTTTCCCCTGCCAATCTTCATTCCACCAATTGCTCCACAATCACCCTCACCTATCATCTGGGGCTGGTATAATAGGCCAGAAGTGGTCGCAGTACAAGGGACTTAGTCCCACCTCACTAGCAATAAAAACTCACTAACCAACCAATTTCCTGATAGCAGAGCCCGAAAGACTAGCACCGCCAACACAGGACACATACCTGAGCCAGTCCCATCCACCTCCCATCCTCACAACCCAGGTTTCTCAGTAGCTTTCTTGGGCATACAACTGGGCTGGGAAACATTCAAGAACGAAAACTTGTGCGATCAATGTGAATTAGAATTCAAGGCATTCAAAGTACCGGAGGAAATTCGATCACAGGACTCGGACCCGTACAAATCACATTATTTGCAGGTATTATTCGAGATGTGTAAGATCAGAACTCAATTTCAAATTGTAGAAACTGGTTTTGTTCTGACTTTGTACTATCGTACGTTAAAATGAATCTAGATTACGGACACACAGGAATCAATATCTTCTCTCTTTCAGAACTAAGAGGTCGCAGGTAAGTTTCTCTGATTCCTTGAACAATAAATATCCGAATATAAATTTAAATTTTGTATTTATTTCTTAGATCCTTTTCTTTTCGAACTTCCTGTCCACTCTTGCAGCAGGAAGTGTCACACAATTTCTAACCTGATGGGATATGAATATGAAGGTGTCATGATTTGATTAATATCTTGAACCGCTGTACTGGCTGCTCTGAGTATGAGATTGTTATTTAGTTTTTTTGTGTAATCAACAACAAGCGGTGATATTCCTGTAACTGTCGGTAAATATATATATGCGATACGAAGGATGTTTATTGCAAATAAAATCAGAGATTGCTTTCTGACAAAACGTTGAAACGCCGCCCACCAGGACTGCATGCAGAACGCTGCTGAATGGTGCATGAAGATGGTGCTCGCGCTGTCAGTAACACTCCGATTGCAGCAACAACAGGAGCATGATACAGGAAGTTTCAAATGCATTTCCAAGAGAGATGAATGTTTCCGACAACGTTTCAACATAGTGCACTGTCAAGTGCATCCACCTGTCGGCGGGATTTGGGAGTTAAACCTGCTAATCACATGCCATTTGTTTTAAAGTGCTACGATAGGAAGCTGATGGTTCAGACCACAGAGTCGAAAGGATTAGGTAGCGCTGTGAGGGGTTTCCCGTTTTTTTTTTTTTTTTTTTTTTTGCTGGGGTGTGGGATGCAGAACATGCTGATGTTATCCGGGGTCATTTCGCGCCTCAGTAGCTGACAGTCGTGTCGCAGAACTTATTCTACAATTGGCTGGAGGATTATTGGTGAAATTAGCGGAAGTAGAAGCCAATTTCTCTGGACCTGGAAACATGCGGCACGTTCATATGCACAGTGCATGCGGATTTTATTTTATTCCTTCAGAATACAAACTGCGTTCCTAAAATTAACTCCAAAATGCTCTAAAATTAAATGTTCTAAAAGTGCAAGTGTACTGGTCAGCATTCCTTCTCGTCTGCCGAGGATCCCGAGATCTATTTTCCAGCTCCAGGCCAGTTATCCTGACTGAGGTCCTTCATAGTTTTCTTTGGTCCATCTGGAATAATTCTGAGGCTACCGCCGGTTTTTAGGAATTACAACTCATAATGTTCTTGTTGAACGTTTCAACACGTAAGCATGTGAAAAAGTGTCATGGAATAGAAAACTCCGTGGATTTAGTCCGCAAGCGAACTATACCGACCGAGCGACCGCCGCTTGTCTGCGAAGTTACTGCAAACTTTAGCGGATAGAGGGTGTCACGTGGTCAGCGCAACGAATCCCCCCCCCGGCCGTTAGCTTTCGTTTCCTAGACCGGAACCGCTACTTTTCATTCAAGTAGCTCCTCGATTATTCTCACGAAGCTGAGTGGATGCCGTTCCAGACCCACTACTTCTCATAAAATCTGGTAGAGCCGGGAATCAAACCCGGGACCTCTGGATTTATAGCCAGGAACTCTGATCACTAGACCACAGAGGGCGTCGTGATATGGAATAAAGTAATGAAATAATATTTCCTGACCTATATATTGTGGCGTATAGACAAGTTACTAAACGGCCGTTACTAGGTAACGCCTGCAACATACACGCATGCTATAATAGAAGAGCGAGGTTATGCAACCCGTTTCTAAGCAACGGTTCTGTAAAAGCGCACCAACACAACAATAGAAGAACAGTGTTTTCTACGTGTTCTGTACCGAGATGATATAAGCAGGACTGTTTGAAGCAACGAGTTAGTTGTTCGTTAGAGCTGTCAGCAGTTCAGTTGAGTGGATCAGGGTGGAAGGGTGTGGATTGGATCCATCTGTCTCAGTATAGGGTTCAGTAGCAGGCTCTTATAAACACGTCAGTAAAATTTTGGATTCGATAAAAGGTAGGATATCACATCACAAGCTCAGCCAGTATCAACTTCTCGAGGACTCCACTTCATATGGAATTATACAAATAAAGTAGAAAATAAAAACATACATATATAAGTTATTATGCTATTAACATATTAACATCGTCTCCGACAGAACTGAATTTCTTATGTTGTCTACCTCTGGATTAAATTAATTTTTTATAATCCACTTTCAAATGTTACTTGACATCTCGCTCTCTCTGGTGTCACTGATTGTGACGTGGGCCACAGATATCCAATTGCAAATTTCTGGACAATAAGAGCACGTGAGAAATGTGAAATTCAGCCCTCAATTCAGACTCCAAACTGTCAGAAAGGAATGTATAGATTATGGATATTGGTATGCTCAAAAATCAATAGTAGACGAAACAACACATGTGTATAGCTAATTTGGAGGAAATATGTTAATGACATTCTAAGAGGTCAGATTTGAGGCAGAACAGTGTGGCTAAAGAGAGTATTTCCAATTTGTAATTCCAGCTCCGTCATCTGTCTAAAGATATATAACATATTTAGTTTCGTGCTAGCCTGTATCATGTTCCCTACTTGTTAGCTTCTTCTAGCCGTATGCCACGTGACTCTCAATTAAATAAGTTAATATTTAAAATTTCTGTGCTCGTCTCCCGGAAAACTCATTGCATTCCTGCTACAGATATCAGCCGGGTAAAAAAGGGAACAGGAAAATTTATCCCTGTTAACAGACTGTGGAGGCCCATAAGATTGGGAGATGTCGAGGTTCCCACATTTGGCTCACAGATGGCAGTGAGGTCAGCCTCACGCGCCGGAAGCCATTTACTCCTCTCCCTTTACTCATTTCTGTTACAGGCTGAGTCGAACCCATGACCATAAAGCGGCTGGAATAATCTCGTCCGGATTCGAACCCGCGATCTTCCGGCTTGTAAGCATAGTGCCTCAACCAACTACGCTACCGCGTGCACCCTCAGTCCTTTAAAGTTTAGGGAAAAGATGGCTGTTTATTCTGACAACCAAATAAAATATACATACACAATATGAGGCATAAATTTCGTGCAAAAGTAGGCGGTATGTACGTACTTACAAACGTACGACCAATAAGTAACATGTACACTATTCACTTCGCAATAAGAACTCTGTCCCTGATGTTGAGAGGTGTAACAACTGTTTGATTCTGCAGATGAGGTCTACAAACTCACTACGTTGTGTACTGTCGAAAGACAAATGACAACATTATTAGAATAGGGCATAGGAACAAAAGGCTAATGTGGTATTTCCCCAGTATTCGTTTCGAGGAGATCAGGAAGCCCTCAATAAATCTCAGTAGACTCCGGTTTCCCAGTCGATACTCGAAATAACGACCTCCCGAACAAAATATTGAACACTAACCGCACGCTGCCTATCACCTGGAGATTCTATTAGGGACAAACTGCATATAAAACATTTAGCTACTTGTTACAGGATAATTGTTCAAATGTACAGCTTAGGCAGTGCAGGAGAGTATTTACGTATGGTGAACTCGGATGAATGAAGAAGTCATCACTGTCTGTTTGAAAGCAATATCAGGGCGTTGGCCTGCTAGGACCCAGACGTCAAAGCACAATAGCCTGTCTCCGGACTGAGATTAAAAACCAAAACTATGAAGTGAGAAGCAGGAATGCTACATACTACATTCATTTATCAACTACGGAAGTTGTTGAACGTCAAAAAAATTATGTGTTTCCTAAGACATGTAAGAACTCACCACTCAGCTGACAATAAAGGCAGGCGAAGATCATTTCCATAAAATTACGTACCGATATGGGTTGTGCAGCCATCAGTATAACATATCACATAGAAAATGAGACAGTTGTGTTCTGTGTCAAGTCCCTAAAGTCTAAAGGAAAGTCACGTGGTTTGGCACAATAGCAGGAATCCTGGACGACGTTCGATTCTGGTAGCCTAGAAAACAAGTCAACTGAGCTGTAGATTTATGTCATTTTTACATGAAGCAAGAAGCGAAGAAGTTCAGACCTGCAGAGCGAGGAACATTAACAAGTCTACCTATTAGATATTCAGCGTGGGTGCCACCAGATTGCGGGCAAATCGCCCAGTGGACGAGGGTCACGTGATTAGCTTACGGAGCTTCTGGTGATGATCTCCGAGGGATTCCAGAAGCAACTCTTAACTCTATACCTCTGCTTCAGGCGAGGTGGCAGTTTTCTTGTCACTTTCAGCTTAAAACAATATTATTGTTTTAATCTCCCCAAGTATTAGTTCTTCTTAATATACATTATTAGAATATCCATGTTAGAATGATCAAGTCAAGGAGTATGAGATGGGCAGGGCACGTAAAAGGTATGGGAAGAGGAGGAACGCTTATAGGATATTGGTGGGAAAGCCAGAAGGAAGGAGACTACTGGGAAGACCAAGACGTAGGCGGATGGACACTATTAAGATGGATGTTACAGTGAGAGGATGGGATGGTATGGGCTGGATTGATCTGGCTCAAGATAGGGACAAGTGGAGGGGCTCTTGTGAACACGGTAATGAACGTTCGGGTTCCATAAGATACTGGTAAAATCTTGGGTAGCAGCAGAATTTGCGGCTCCTAAAGAAGGGCTCAGCTCTATGAGTGAGTGAGTACATGAGTATACCTAACATGTTCCTATGTGACTTTCGCGCTATTTGGTATGTACAGGGTTTGTCCGAAAAGTAATGTCAGTGATTTTATTGTGAAGTGACTATACGTCGCAGCGCGCTCAGACCGGTTGGGATCGGTGGAGGGGGAAGTCAGCTTATGAACGCGCGGTCGCTTAGTCGTCTCCGAACTTCCACAGGAAGTCACACTCAGGTTGCAGGTAGGACAGAAACGGAAAGGATTTCTGAACGCCTGCATAATTTTAAAGTGATGATTACTGCAATCTATGACCGTGACTTTTGAATATAAAAGTACCTACCGCCTGAAACCGTGCATAATGCTGCAGAGTGGCAACTGTGCATCGGTTGGCAAGGTGCAACTGGACGCGAGTGATGCTCATATAGAGGGAGCTATCACTTTGATACATACACACACAGAACCGGAAGCATTCATCTTTAAAAGCTTTGTTTCTGTGTTTCCAAGCGAGGAAACGAAACCTACGTGACCAGAGTGCTGCAGGAACATATCATGTGCATATCTGATTCATACGGCCAACGATTTCATGCATGCATGTGTGACTGGTAAACGAACGCCCAATCAATAATGGAAGAATGACCGTTAGGCTAGCATACACATACATACACACACCTCTCAAGCTGTAGCAGCACTTTCACTGCAGTAGCCATATAACTGTCTCCAGTGCTCAGTCGGTAATTTGGTTTACTACTGTTTTCTTACTTTGAAGGTGGTTAACTGCTGATCACAGAGGCCGCGCGGTCTNTACTGCAATCTATGACCGTGACTTTTGAATATAAAAGTACCTACCGCCTGAAACCGTGCATAATGCTGCAGAGTGGCAACTGTGCATCGGTTGGCAAGGTGTAACTGGACGCGAGTGATGCTCATATAGAGGGAGCTATCACTTTGATACATACACACACAGAACCGGAAGCATTCATCTTTAAAAGCTTTGTTTCTGTGTTTCCAAGCGAGGAAACGAAACCTACGTGACCAGAGTGCTGCAGGAACATATCATGTGCATATCTGATTCATACGGCCAACGATTTCATGCATGCATGTGTGACTGGTAAACGAACGCCCAATCAATAATGGAAGAATGACCGTTAGGCTAGCATACACATACATACACACACCTCTCAAGCTGTAGCAGCACTTTCACTGCAGTAGCCATATAACATATATATAACCCAACAAACTTACACACTTATAAATTGAAGATGGGGGCAAGATGGCCCACATCCGCAAGGTGTAAAACCCGAGAACATAATTAGGATGGTCTGGTGTACAACGTTGTATGAATACAAAGTTGTATGGTGTGTCGTTAGTAACAAGGAAGATATGTAATTGGTTAATGTTTCTGGCACGGTCGAAATGAAAAGTTGCAAAGTGACCCCCAGCAGCTTCTCACGACTATCTCTCTGTATGTCCATCCGTCCGTCTGTCCACCTGTAAGAAACAACTTGACATTTCGGTTAAAATAGATATTACATGAAGACCTACGCGCGTCTCTGGGCGCAAGTCGAGCACAACTCGTTAAATATTCATTTGAGTGATTTTTTTTTTCCAAGAAATAATGTAGAGAAAATTAAATTTTTATACCTAACACACATTTTACGTCGGTCTTGCTGTTTTTGACATAATTAAACAAAGAAGAGAAGGCGGAAGAATTGTTACGCTGTGCGTATATTTTCGAAGTTGTAAACGGTTTTCGCAGCTGAAATTCAAACCTTCGGGTCAGTTTTGTACGCCTAGGAGTCTAAAAATGTAAGTCAGATTCATAATTATTCTTATTATAAGATTTGAGCTTGAAAAGCGACCCATGAATGCACAGGATCTGAGGGTCTCACAGCGATGGTTATGAAGGTTTCTCTCTTCCGAGATATAACGTCACACAGTATGTTGAAGGGCAAACAGTGTTTCGGAGGAATATGTTTCCCCATAGGAATAAGCATAGCAGAACCATCTGATGGTTCTGCTGCTTCGCTTGACTTATTCTTCGACCCCTATTCTGAACTGAATAACAGCAAGCAATATCGTTATTTCATATACAGCTAATTTCATCATGAACATAATTTTTGAAGAGCACTATCTTCTGGGATGTATATCGGTCTATTGCAGTACAAGTTCACAGACATTTTCAAGGCATATATTGCCTCTGTCTTCAGAGTAAAACAGTAAGCCAAGGAAATAGTAAATAAGAGGTAAGCGGCAGACAAAGTTAATATGTTCCTCCGAAACAAAGGTGAAATTCTGCTGCACTAAGCCGTGTTAAACCATAAAAGATTATACATTTTCAGTCACTGCTGTAACAACCTCATTGACAGGAATGTCATTTTTATTCACTGGTGTCCCCACCTTCTTAAACACTGTCACATTTTCAAACAAATTAAGCTAGAAATATAGGTCAGTTAAGATTTATTCTAGATTCTGACGACGGGAATGTAGGCCAAGCTAGGGGCGATATTTTGACATGCGCCACACATGCAGGCAATCACTGAACCCGCAATTGAGTTGAAGACCACAGCAGAAGCCGTGGGGTACGGCAGTGCGGTTGTAGCGGTCTGGTCAAGACAATGTCTCCTGGGGATAGGCTACTTTGCAGTGCTAATGGCTGTCTCAGGTGGCCGCTCACAGATTAAGACAACAGGAAGGAAGACACGGGAATCTGTGCCTTACCGACAGCGAGGTTCACATAACACGAAGCTGTAAAACTTGACACCAAAGACAGATATGGGTGCGAAAATATGTTAAAATTTCCAATTCGTATTCTGGGGGGTTCAGGATTCGTTGACGACCCGGAGACGACTGTGGCGCCTTAGATGTGTCGTGATTTTCCTTATTCGTATGGCAAACTGGAGAAGGCCAGGACAGCTTCTTTCAGTGTTCTTTGGAATTCATTGTTGCTCTCGTAGCAGTGAAATCTGTTCGAATAATAATCTCCATTTCTTTCCTTCTGATCTGCTTAACATGAGGTGTGCATATTCCAAAATTTAGAAGCAGGAATCCCCTTCCTGCGAACCTCCAATCTATTGGTGGCGTGATCTTGCAGTGTTCACACCGCATTAACGGTTTACTTGAAGTTCAATTGCAGGCTAATTGAAGTTGTAGTTGCGAGTGTGGACCACACCGACCGGGTTTAGTTGCAGTTACATTCGCCACCATCAGCACTAATATGTAGTTCAATTACTTCCTGGCTACATGCTATGCGACATGGGTTCGATTCAAAACAGAGACAAAGACTTTTATTTTCGCAACCACTAGCACTCGACCGGCATTGGCTCGCATCTAGTATCCCATCCTGTCGATATCGGAGGCTCTTCTACCTGGATCAATCCAATTGAGCGTGAAACTCACTCTCATGTCCACTCAGTGCCTAGGGAAGAATGTATTGAGCGTTACCTCCAGCATTCCACGTATCTTCATGGTGCGGTATTTTAACCACTATGCATCGGAGAGGAGACTAAACGAGCCCCAGAGTAGATAATCATAGAGTTGGTGATGAGAAAATTGCTTTCTATTGATGATAATCGCAACATCGATCATCTAAGCAACAGTGATATTGCAAAGAATGTAGGAAATCACCCATTAAACTTCGCGATTAATCAACACTGGTATCGTGAATGTTCCGTTCTCAATTCAAAGTCTGACCTTCCCAGTCCAGGTGTTTCGTGGTTTCCTTCAGTCATTACGGGAAGTATTTTAAGGGGGCCTCAAAAATTCGAAAGAAATGTTTCTAGCCATGCCTCCCACACCTGAATGTCGAATTCAGGGACGGTTACTCTGAGGTTTTCCTCACTTTCTCCAGACAAATTCCGGGATAGTACTTAACAGCAGATCACAGTCGCTTCCTTCAGCAACCTCTGACACTGCCATTGAGATCTCATGGCGGTGGAAATTCAGTCTGCTGTGCAAGGCGGCATAACCAAAGAGTTCACAAACAAAACTTTTCCTTCAGTGTGAAAACCTCAACTCATACAGCCTATGTGGAGAGACAATATTATGCAGAGCAGACGTCCTCCGTATCAGGAAACGGATATACACTGAATATGGAGACAGTAGATTCTTTCGAAACTTCGGTAAACACCTCCGTCACACCACGGTACCTTGAGTCAGAAAACCGCAATGTACATTCCCTTTAATTCGACACACATAAGCCGAATAACATATGCAGTTGATAAATTTTCGCTAAATAAACTGATATCTGTGTAGGGACACTGCCAATACCATGACAAGAGCAACATTTCAGTTGTGCGTATGGACAGGAAATGCTAGGCTACAGTGGCCGCGCGCCCATCCCCAGGGACAGGCATAACGAGAACAAGGCACGGGCAAAGCGATGCCTATCTGACAGCATGTCGACAGATATGACACACGTGACTCAAATGCATCAATGACTCAAGTCAGTATGGGCCCACCTGTGCGAATTCAAAGCGTCTGCTCGACGTCTGAAGCTCCGGAAGTCTGTATATCTTCCCTGTAGTGTGTATGCACATATTCTTTGCACGAGGAGCATAAAATTGTCTTACAATCGGAGGTTACAATTCTATTTCCTCTTCTATTTGTCTTCCCCGACTGGTATATCCGCCACTATCCCTTCTACTCGTTCCTTTATTCATGTATTTATTTATTTCACTCTTTCTTCATCGCTCGGTGGAAAGTTACGTCTTCCTTATACCTTTATGTTCTGTATAGTTCTTTTTCTCTCTCCTCAGAGCACAGGAGAAAGTTGTCTTTTTGTATTTCTTCCTTTATTCTATTTTTTCTTGCTTCCTCTCTTCCTTTATTTCTTCCATTATCTTTTTAGTTTCTTGTCTTCTTACAACCTATAATTCTTTTTAAAGCTTTTTGTTTGTCTTACTTTTATTTTCTTTCTTTCTCTATGTCCTTGCTTATTTATTTCATTCCTTCTCTCTACTACTTTATTCCACAATGGAAAGTTGCGTCTTTGTTTTCATCTCTTTTAATTATTTATCCCTTTTGTTTTATTCACATTTTATTTCCTTCCTTCTCTTGGGTCTCTCTTTCATTTTGTCTTTATTGCTTTATTTCTTCATTCCTTTCTCGTTCATTTTTCTGCCACATCTTTCTCGAGAAATAAAATTAAACACAATCACAATCAGACATCAGTCATTTGTATACCGAGGCACTGTACTTATGACACTCTCGCAGCCAGTAATGAGTCTGTTGTTTTGTCACACACCCGCATCGCATGAGGTGATATGAGAGAGTGGGACAACACACAACATCATTTTCTTGAGGTACTGTTCAGCTACTACGTATATATTGTGTGGACGACTCCCTTTGCACGTGCCACCCTGACAATGCATGCAACCCGAACACCACCCACTAACACACATCTCTCGACCTGCGTGCTGCAACTCTGTTAGAAATATACATGCTCTACCGGGGCTAGAAGCGAACACAAGATCTCGTGGTTTACCAGATTCTCCAGCGCGACGAGCTAACGATCACGGGTGCACGGTTGGAATTTGAGCACAGGAGTTCTAAAACAGGGAACAGAATGACCTATCAGACCAGCACATAAATTCTGTTAGAAAAAAAAATTGAAACAATCATGGAGTTCAAAGGGTTCATGCAGGAGACACTGCTTGTTCCTAATCAGTTCATCTGTACGCATCTCACAATTGCACTGGCACATCGTAATGTTCCGTATTCAGAAGTACTAAGTTCGAAATGTGGGTCAGGTTGCTAGCAGTCCTAACTGAGTGTCTGCGCGACTTCTTCAGTTTTCCGGGTGATTATCTGCTCAGCCTTGGGGATCAACTCCCATCACATTCGACACTGAATATCCTTAACAGTCACATAGCCAACGTTAAATAAAATAAGAAACAGCAAGGGTAGTAACCAGCGGCCTCCGTAGTCTAGGGATAACGTTCCCACCTCATGACTCAAGATACGCGGGTTCAAACCCGGCGGAGGTCCCTCCTCCGGGAGGGACTTTAAGCCGTGGGTCCCGTGTCGTAGATTTACGGCACATAAAAGATCCTCATGTCTCTAGGAGACCTCTGAGCAAAATTAGGCAAAATGTTCCCCGCCCAAGTAGTTTCCAATGCTTCCGGTAGATGGGGAAGCTATCGGGTACCAATGCCAGTAGAGCGCCGACCTCGCTGGCAGAAAGGGGAGAGTTATCGGGTACCACTGCCAGTAGATGGCCGACCTTGCTGGCAGAAAGGGGAGATAGCGGGCACCAGTATCGGTAGGGTATGGCGACAGTAGAAATTAAAGGGGGGCGTACAATAGACTATTAGTCGCGGTGCATGGGGAAACCCACCCCTTCTATACTGAATAACTGAAGGGTAGTAACCAACTCTCTTGCAATATAAACAGAAGGCCCGGCATTGCTGATACCAAAGCCCACCACTGAAAACGAACCTGAGCCAGCTCCACTCACCTCACATCCTCAAAACCTATTTCCTTAAGACCCACCTTAATATTATCCCCCGTTTATCGATTACAGTCTGCTAATAGATGTTTCGCGCCCAAAATTCTATATTATGTTTTGTTTTCCCTATTTAATCTACATACCCAGTCCATCTCTTTTATTTCAGTGTCCTAACAAATGGCCCGTAAAGGTAAATCTGTCCCTGTGCTTACCTAATTAAGCGCTATGCCATGAAGGCGTATGAGAGAGTGGATGTATAGATCCACATTTTCTTGACATCGGCACTAGTTGGAGGTGAGTGGACAGCTTTAAGCCCCGGCCGCTTTACTACCGGGGAAAGAGCCCCCCCCCGTACCCATTGGATATGAGGTTGGGTGGACCCCACAGCCAGTTTGAACGATTTCGAGAAGAGAAAATTCTTGACCCTACCTGGGCTTGAACTCCGACCCGTCAGTCGTCCAGCTGGTAGCCAGTCGCTATACCGACTGAGCTACTCCGGCTACAAGTGGCCAGTGCAAGTAAGAAAATTCCTTGTCATCATAGCGCTTAAATGTTCCTTCATCAAAGAAAGCCTTGTTTAGAACACACGATCTTTTAAGTCAACAGGCGTTTCGGAGAAACATGTCGGCTCCAACTTCGGGGTATTTTTTCGAGTGAATTAATTCTAATATTGATGTCGTAAGACATCATAGCTTATAATTATATTCAGGGTTGCAGAACCTCGCAATACATGACAAAAGTTGTCTGATCACATCCATCATATATCCATCACGAGATATATCTCTGAAGACTATGATTATATTCATATGGTTGTTGCCGGTGTCAATAAAATTAATTTATCTTACAAGATTTCAAGGATTAGAGATACTGATTTGTGGCTTTTTAGCAACAGGGATATGTTACAGCGGAAATACGTTGACGGTATGTTCTCTACATAAAAACAAGGTTGGGAAGGGTTACTCCCTGAATTCCTGGCCACCTGACGTCAATGCACTGACATCCAATGATATGTAATTTAAAATACCACCTGCCTCCAGTAATCAATACTTTGCTGGAATGAACGGAACAAAATTATTAATTAACGTTTATACAGTTAAAATTACATGGCAATTAATGGATTTCAGTAATTAGTGATGAATATAGAAATACAGATGTAACAGGAGAGCAGGCAAAAAGCGGAACTTAGCAACGAGGTGTAATGATTGCAGCATACAACATTAAGTCAATTTGTGGTGACAAATGGCATGATTTATAATCAGAGGTACATGCAACGCTTATCACAGCTCTACCATTTTACACACGTGAGGAATGCCAATGAATGCAGGCCCATATGATTTGAATTAAAATCGGAGAACCTAGTTTTTGTCCAATATGCTATGTTCACTAGAGTTTATTACGTTTATGTTGTTTTAGGTGAGGTTACGTGAGGTTGAGTAAGAAGGAAATATGATAATGCGAGGTGAATCTATAAGGAAATGGTCGTGGCTTATTTATATTTTATAGTCTACTTATTTTGAAACTGTTAAACAATTTCGAACTCTCTGCTATTCAAGCGTTAAGTAAATCTCTGTTTCTGCTCCACAAAGTCTGAAGCTCATTCCGTCTTTGTAAGGGAAAGAAAGACACGGAAGCTATTTCGTTGTATCTAAGTATCAGAAGGCCGATCACAGTGGCCACGCGGTCTAAGGCATGAAATATCTTCGCTCACTCGAACACTGGGATCGTGGGTTCGATTCCCACTCAAATCATTGGGTGTCTTTGTTTTTCTCTGTTTGTGTTAGGTAGCGGCCTTGTGACGGGCTGATCCCGCGTTCAAGGAGTCCTACCTGCTGTATTAGATCAAGAACAACTTGTAGGAAGAAGTTGAAAGCCCCCGAAAAGAAGGAAAAGCGAAAAACCGTTAGGCTATTCGGGACGAACAGCCTTATGAAGGGATACTGTAACGGATTTGCTCAAAGTGTTTCTAGGTAACTGCTCGGTAAACACGTTACAACGTGCAAGAGTGAAAGGTGTGTCTCAGTGGACGAATGTTATAGCTCGTTGCTATGCAACAGTCAGCGCGCCAATAAAGTCACTGGCTAGGATTCACATGACTTGTGTTTTTGTGTTGTCAGTGCAGAGCCTGTATACCGATGACATGTTGTAGCTTAGATTAGTGCAGTGCAGTATAGTTAGGAGTCAAAGAGAGTTTTAGTTAAGATCTGAGGTTACAGGGCGATTGAACAAGAAATAGCAATAAGACTTCATAGTGATCTGAAGTGCTATTTTCTGTGTTGAGATCCGTTGCTTGGAGACGACTAGCGAAGACGAAGAATTCTAGTGCGTGTGCAACGGTGAACTCTAAATTGTGTAAATCAGCGATAGCGCTGTATTAATGTAATTAAACGAGCCTGTAACCGAAGTGCCAATAAATCCAATCAACCGAAATAGAACCCGTTAATTTCGTCATGCGTAATCCCAATACACGCGACAGTATTGAGTCACTATGTAAAACTGTAATATATCTTTAATTTACATCCGATACGTAACATGAAAATTCAGTCGTACAATTTCACTCCAAAGAAGTAAGGATTATATTTCTTTAGAATCTTGGACCTACAAGGGGGGTCATGGAATTAAGTACTCACCAGCTACTCAGTATGGGCTCTTTCTTCAACAGTTTATAAAATTAATTAGATGATCACAAATATTTGATCTGTAATTGATCTATATTCAAGATCGACAGTCATTGTATCTACATACGCAGTGAAGTTTGAAGGATCCGAGTTGGTTGTAACGTTGTGTGAAACTGGTGTAAGCCATATTCCTCAAGAACACTACAGTCAACTTTGTCGTCTACTCTACAGACAGGTACAACATTAGATTACTTACACTCATGCGAAATTGGAAATACAATGAATGACATTGTGGATTCAAGAAATTACTGATTTTTATAAATAAACCGACCTGTACTGTACTAACAATTGTGGACCACAGAGACATGTGTTATGTTATAGTTCTTTAATGTTAATATATATTTTATATAAAATTCCTATGTGTACTGAAAAGTATACAGACTCCGGTACTAAAGCAGGTTTCTGCACAGCAATGAACAATAGTAATGAGGCTTTTTATATGTGGTGTGGACGCAGCGCTTTTTACGAAGTTGCATAATTCAACGGCCTCAGAGGCTAAATTTAAGTGAGTATGCCGCCATATTTTCACTGCCTAATTACCAGACTCTGTATTTATTTCGGGTCCATATTTCATTGCCTAGCAGCATACATAGTGGAGTCTACACGCTGTGTTTATGTTATTCCATTAGTACATTAAAATATTCTGCTGCAGTTTGCTCCACAATCCTTATGAATTCCCAAATGAAAGTTGCAATATAACTGAGAGTAGTTAACACAAACCTCCTGAACAAACTACTCCAAGTTCTAATCTTTTTTAGTCCTTTGTTAAGGAAATCAGAATGTGATGATACGGTCTCTGTTTAACTGGTTGCGGATGAAGTGGCAATTGCGGGCTTTTGTAAGAACGGTTCCGTAAATAATTCCTTGACTTACTAACTCCGTGGAGAAGAGTTCTTCTTCAGAAGTTAAACAGTCGTTCAGACGGTAAAGAAATTCCTCTCCTCCTGCGGAACCCAGAATGCACTGCAGTGCTCCACGAAGCCCGGCATTCATTCAGACCCTGAGCCAGATTAATCTAGTCCACCCCAAACATGTTTCTTTAATGTTCACGTACATTCTACGTTTAGTTCTTATGAAAGGTCGCTTTCCTTCAGGTTTTCCGATCACAGATATTTCTGCACTACTAATTCACTCACTCAGGGAGCTAAGCCTTTCTTGAAAAGCCACAAATTGTGCAGCTATAGAAGAGCTTCCCAACATTTTATGGATCCCGAAGGATCATTGCCGTGTTCACAAGAACTCTCCACTGCTCCATATCCTGAGCCAGATCAATCCAATCCATACCATCCCATTTTATCTCTCTAAGATCCATTTTAATATTGTCCACCCACCTACATCTTGCTCGTCCCAGAGGTCTCTTTCCTTCTGGCTTTCCCACTAATATCCTATATGGATTCCTCGGTTCCCCAATTCGTACAACATGCTTTGCCCATCTCATCCTCCTTAGCATCGTCATTCTAATTATATTTGGAGAAGAGAATAAGTTACGAAGCTCCTCGTTGTGCACTGCCAACTACAAGCCTTTACAGAAAGAGTCTGTATCACGGACTTATATTCTTTTTGAAGGGGCAAGGTGGTTAAAAAGGAATCCCTCTGCCCCCCCCCCACTATGGAGATGTGTCCAGGACATGAGGTATAATTCCAGGCATGCTAAGCCTCGGAGTATGTCGGCCCAGTAATCAGCTTTACGTTCCACCGCATTTGCCCCGGGAAAGTTTTCCGGTATTCATTGATAGGAGGCTGTGTTCGTTCCAAAGACATTTGGAGGCAGCTGGGAAAAGAAGTACTCCTCTCTGTCCATGCCTGAAATCAAACCCGATCCTCTGACTAGTAACGAGGCCCTTTGATAACTGTGCTGCTCCCGAAGTGATATTACAAATTTAATTCTATAATTCTGTCACCCACTACTCGACACGCGACATGAAGTTGCACGTTGTTCTGTTACACCACAAGGATCGAACTGCAAGATTTCGCTAGCCAAATCTGATTTCAGCTTAAACGCTTTCAACGTTATATCGGCATGGACAGAACCAGGCCACGTTAATGTTTCTATGCTTAGAACATTAAGGATTATAGGGCACATATAAGCGAATGGGCTTCAAATAAGTCCTTTGGGAAAGGCAGCGCAGTATCAAAATTCTCTTGGTCGTGTGCTATGCCCTGTTTGGAGAAATGAATCGAAATTTGACACATTTTAATTAAAATACGCGTAAGTGGACAAAACGTAAAACAATGTGAAGTACATGGGGCCGGTCACGGTAGCCGAGCGGTCTAAGGCGTGCGCTGTCTTCGCTCGCTCGGAACCCGGGATCGTGGGTTCGAATCCCACTCAGGGCATGGATGTTTGTGGTCGTTTTTCTGTGTTTGTGTACAGGTAGAGGCCTTGCGACGAGCTGATCACCCGCCCAAGGAGTCCTACCGAATGTCTAAGATCTAGAAAAACCGAAGTGAACGGAGAAGTTCATGGAGGTAGGCCTAGGCCCACTGGGACTGTAGTGCGAAGGAAAAAAATACATGGAGTAAGAACACTGCTTTACATACAACACTAAAATCGAAATTTTCTCTCTTGGCAAAATATGCCGCTTCGATTAAACTAAACCTTCTCTTACCAATATACAGTAACTCTAAAATGTTTATTGGGCTCCTGGACATTTTCAGACTTCTAGAAAATGTTCATTGTCTCCGCTACAGCACACTGGATTCTCAGGGGCTACACTAACTTCAAAATTCAATTATTTCCATACATGAACGAAACTGGTTTGAAGACTTTTTTATT
This sequence comes from Cryptotermes secundus, assembly GCF_002891405.2. Lineage (NCBI taxonomy): Eukaryota > Metazoa > Arthropoda > Insecta > Blattodea > Kalotermitidae > Cryptotermes > Cryptotermes secundus. The sequence continues at coordinate 907,556 of NW_019723915.1, read as the reverse complement.
GCTAGAGGGGTGGGGCTAAGTCCCTTGAACTGTGGCCACGTCTGGCCTATTGTACTAGTCCCAGATGATAGGTGAGGGTGATTGTGGAGCAATAGGTGGAATGAAGATTGGCACGGGAAACCGAAGAACTCGGAGAAAACCCGCCCCAGCGCCACTTTGTCCACCACAAATCAAACTTGACCAGACACGGGATCGAACCCGGGCCGCCGCGGTAGGAAGCCAGCGACTAACCGTTTGAGCTATGGCGCGGCCAGTTTGAAGACTACGAAAGCATTCAAACGCAAATCTCCGGTCAAATTCGTATAATGCTGAAGAGTTTATTTTCATACAGTTTTTTTCTGTGGAAAGGGGAATGAAAATCATGAATTAGGTACAGGTTTTTTCGTACATAAGAGAATCGTATCAGCAGTTAAGAGGGTAGAGTTCGTTAGTGATAGGATATCATATAAAATACTAGAAGGTCGCTGGTGTGATATCATTGTTATGAGTGTTCACACCCCAACAGAAGATCAAATTTATGACATAAAAGATAGATTCTATGAAGAAATAGAACATGTATTTGATAAGTTCCCGAAGTACTCTCTGAAAGTTTTGTTAGGAGATTTCAATGTCAAAGTAGGGAGGGAAGACATTCTCAAACCAACAATTGGGAATGATAGTTTGCATGAAATTAGTAATGATAATGGAGTTAGAGTTGTAAATTGTGCCATATCCAAAAATCTTACTGTCAAAAGTACAATGTTCTCACATCAGAACATTCATAAATTTACTTGGACATCTCCTGATGGGAAGATACACAATTAAATAGACAATATTTTAATAGATAGGAGACGGCACTCAAGTATACTTGATGTCCGATCATTCAGGACAGCAGATTGTGATACTGACCACTACCTGGTGGTGGCAAGAAGGTTAGGGAAAGACTGGCATAGAGCAAACAAACAACAGGTACAATTCATATGGAGAGGTTCAATCTCAAGAAATTAAATGGGGTAGAGGGTAAAGAGCAGTATTGTGTTGAAATCTCAAATAGGTTCACAGCTTTGGAAAACTTGGAAACTGAGATGGATGTTGATAAAGCTTGGGAAAATATTAGAGAGAATATAAAAATGTCTGCCAAAGTGAGTCTAGGTTGTTATGAACCGAAGAAGCATAAGTCATGGTTCGAAAAAGGATGCTCAAAATTATTAGATCAAAGAAAGCAGGCCAAACTGCAATGATTACAGCATCCAAACGAGTTAAATGGGGATAATCTGAACAATATAAGACGCGAAACCAGCAGGCATTTCAGGAACAAAAAGAGGGAATATCTGAAAGACAAAATTGATGAGCTTGCAATGAGCAGTAAGAACAAGAACATTAGAGACCTGTATAGAGGAACAAATGACTTTAAGAGGGGTTACCAGCCTAGCAGTAACTTAGTGAAGGTTGAAAATGGTGATCTGCTTGCAGATTCCCACAAAGTTTTGAATAGGTGGAGGAACTACTTCTCTCAGTTATTGAATGTACATAGGGTCAGTGATGTTAGGCAGACAGAAGTCGATACAGCTGAGCCGTTAATACCTGATCCTAGCCATTTTGAGGTTCAAAGTGATATTGCAAAATTTAAACGGTATAAATCGCCTGGTAGTGATCAAATTCCAGCAGAACCTTTTCAAGCAGGAGACGAAATATTACGTTCTAAGATCCACAGTCTAATTATTTCTATTTGGCATAAGGAAAATTGCCTGATCAGTGGAAGGAGTCTATTATTGTACCAGTTCACAAGAAGGGCGACAAAACCGACTGTAGTAATTATCGGGGGATATCACTGCTATCAATATCATATAAAATTTGTCCAATATTCTTCTTTCAAGGTTAAGTCCATATATAGATGAAATTATTGGGGATCAACTACAGATCAGATCTTTTGCATTCGTCAGATACTGGAACAAAAAGAGAGTACGATGAGACAGTACATCAGCTATTCATAGACATCAAGAAAGCCTATGATTCAGTTAGGAGGGAAGTACTGTGTAATTTTCTAATAGAGTTTGGGATACCCATGAAACTAGTTAGGCTGATTAAAATAAGTTTAAACGAAACATATAGTAAAGTCCGTATAGGTGAACATTTGTCTGACATGTTTCCTATAAAAAATGATCCAATACACGGAGACGCTTTATTGCCACTGCTTTCAACTTCGCTTTAGAATATGCCACTAGGAAGGTCCAAGAAAATTAAGTGGGACTGAAATTAAACGGGACACATCAGCTGTTGGCCTATGCCGATGATGTGAATCTACTGGGTGATAATGTAGATACCATAAAGAAAAACATACAAACTTTAATTAACGCAAGTAAAGAGGTTGGTCTAGAAGTAAACGCAGAGAAAACTAAGTATATGTTGCTGTCTCGTCACCAAAATGCAGAGAAAAATCATGACGTAAAGACAGGAATCAGATGTTTTAAAATGTGGCACAGTTCAGATATTTGGGAACAACGATAACAGATCGAAACCTGATTCAGGAAGAAATTAAGAGGCGATTGAACTCGTGTAATGCTTGCTAACATTCCGTCCAGAACCTTTTGTCTTCTCGTCTGCTGTCTAAAAACATAGAAATTACAATATTCAAAACTATAATTTTACCTGTGTTTCTGTATGGGTGTAAAACTTGGTCTATGACATTAAGGGAGAAACATAAGACTGAACGTGTTTGAGAACAGGGTGTTGAGGAGAATATTTGGACCGAAGAGAGGTGAAGTGACAGGACGTTGGAGAAAACTGCTTAATGAGGAGCTTCATAACTTGCACTCTTCTCCAAGTATAATTAGAATAATCAAGTCAAGGAGGATGAGGTGGGCAGGTCACTTAGCACGAATGGGGAGACGAGGAATGCGTATAGGATATTGGTGGGAAAGCCAGAAGGAGAGAGACAACAGGGAAGACCAAGGCGTGGTTGGGTGGACAATATTAAAACGGATCTTAGAGAGCTAGGATGAGATGGCATGGATTGGATAGATCTGGCTCAGGATAGGGACCATCGGAGGGCTCCTGTGAACACGGTAATGTACTTTCGGGTTCCATAAATGCTAGTAAATTCTTGAGTAGCTGCAGAATTGGCGGCTCCTCCAGAAGGGCTCAGCTCCACGAGTAAGTAAGTAAGTAAATGGCGCTTATGACAAGTGACGTGATGACAAGCCAAGAAACACAGAAGCCGAACTAAACACACCAGGCCGGTTTATCAGACTCCGCAATGAAAGAGAGGGAGCTATATGTGGTTCGCAGCATTTCTGCACTTTCTGTAGACCTGCTTGTTCTTATAGTTACGCAAAAATTACATTTGGGGATTACATTAATTTATTTTAATTTTCGTGTGTACCAGACCCGCTTCTAAGCGGGCAGTCTGATTGCAAGCGTATATCATGATTGGAGCAGCCCCCCCCCCCCCTTCCGATTACAACTGGAAGTATCGTTGTAAATTCCTGGATTCCATGTATATCACTGCGACACACGTGATTTAGCATTCGGCTAGGATTTTAATGTTTTATCTGTAAGATGATGTAGGGGAAAACTACGCTCCATGCATACATATACACACATCAATCCTCACAGAGTTGCAAGTTCTCTCTGCTACACGCCTGCAAGAAAACATTGCATTGTACACGAGTGTGTTTAGCTGGTCGGGTTGCCTATGTATCCGGGGACACGCGGGGCTGATAGCTTCTTGTAATGAACCTAAGAGAGCAGGTTTCAAAGTTCAACCTGACGATGGCAACAGAGCCGGCGTCCGGTCGATTATGTTTTTTAAACCAAAATCGAGATTACGGAAAATGTCAGACATGTGTGTCACTATCGAGAATTTCATTATGATCAATTACGGAAGTTTCTTTTACGCAGAAAGAATACCGAAAAGGGGTATTACTAAAGCGAGAAAAATATGAAAGGTGTGCATTTGAACACAAGGGGGTACAAACGACGTAAAATTGTGTCAACCAGAAATAGAAGTATAAGAATTTGTATAGTACTATCCCGGAATATTCCTGAAGGTACTGAGAAGAACAGCGAAAAATCTCAGCTAGCACATCTGGGTTCCCAGCAAGACTCACGCATTCTGAATACAAGCCTACGACGCTGCCCTCAATTCAACATAGTGAGTATAAACATAAGGATTAGGAAGACGAGGGGAGGGGGAGGGGAGGATAAGGAGTAGGGGTGTAAAAAGGAGTAGGAGTGTGTGGGAATCAGAAGGGTAGTGGGATGTTAAAATCACAGGGTTTATTGGGAAATAAACGGATCAACTTACATGAAGCCTCATGAAGTTCAGTAGGAAGACCACAAAGAAAAGACTTCAGGAAGGAATCCTTCCTTATTTATGAATTCTCAGTTTTCGCAGAAAATGGAGATGTCTTCCTTTTTCATATTGTATACCTACCTTCGTATTATTTGTTTGAAGTCAACATCTTAAACTTTATTGAGCCCTACAGAGCATTTCCTCCCGAGTTTCACAATTACTCACTTCCCTTCACCTATTGTATTATCCCCTCTCTGCCTACCTACATTTCTCATTGTAATGAAAACGCAGCTTTATATTTTCTAAGCTTTATTAGTTTTCGTACGGAAATAAAGGCTACCAATAATGCAGCCAGAAGAATTATTTCCAGAGTTAGAGAAAATAAAGTATTTCAGCTTTCAAATATCAGCGACTCCTTTCCTAAGATTAATTATTTTCACGTGAACGTAGCACAGGTGCTACCGGACGGCAGATAGAGGAAGTACCTACTATGGGAAACAGTAACCAACAGTAACACGTCACGACATGAAGATGGAGGGTATTCTACAATTTGGTGTTAATTGTGGTACTAGGACGTATTGATTCTTGCTACTTAACCTTCTGAGCCATCGAGATCATGTCAACTGTGTTGAAAAATCTAGTTCCTACCTCAAAGAAAGCACATTACGTATCCCAGACGAAGATTAACTGAATAACGCTGCTTAGA
>NW_019723915.1:868880-902516 GCF_002891405.2 Cryptotermes secundus | reverse complement strand
TTGACTTGGCACATAAATAATAAAGAATTGAATTGAATTATTATTATTATTATTTTATCACTGAAACTATGATTACAATACATGTCTTGTTATTAATAATTTTCTTGCCAACCCAGATATACGTTTCCTAAGCAGAAATTTTTACTTCGCCAATCCTAAACTCTCACTTTCGGTATATTGAGTTCTGTTCCTCAGACAAACCTTCACACCAATCACATGATGTGGACGAATTCTAGTGCTATATACATACACATGGTTCTTCCGCACTAAACCAGAGTTCCTCAGCCGCCGGGTCCTCGACTGCACTGCACTACTCCATCACGGCACATAGGCGAATAGGTGGAGTGGAGATAAAATTCTAAACTTGGGAAGTATCGGACGGAAGTCATCGGCTACAAGTTTCGGCTAGTGTTAACCCTGAAGAAGGGAATCAAAATAGGAGTGGAGCTCAATGATTTATTTGAGCCCAAATTTCCGTCATTATCGGTTCCATATCAGGCAGTTAATGTCATTCCTCGTCTTCATTTCACTGCGATTAGATCTTCTACTGCGACTAGGCGATGCTGATTCTAATCATGTTTATATTTTGGGAGGGAACTATCGATCACGAAGAAGAAATACCACAAAGACTAGTATAAAATTTATAGATGTAAATTCTTAAATCGTTGTCTTGAGGAATAGAATACAGTATGTAGAAAATTCCGAACTGAAACGCAGATCTCACAGCAAAAACAAAAATGAAGACAGAGCAAGTGTCATTCAAATTGGCGAGATACATAAACGTGATGAAAGTAGAGAAGTCACATAAAATTCCATATCCTACAGGAAGAAGGAAAAGGGAACAGCAAACCGGGAGCGGATAGAAAGACCAGCTTAACTTCTCGACCTCAGAACGGCATCAAATCACTCAATACTTGAGGAAAGGAGAAGTCAAACTGATAACCTAAATCTTGATACTCGGTGTTTCTTGAATGCATTTCCGGCAGCTCAGCTTCTCAGCGAATTCCTGTCATTTATGGAATCAGAGAATGTACCGAAACCTAACCATCAGATCCTACCCTCAATCTACAGAACATGTTTCATATATCCACAACAATTTCTTTAAGAACCATTTTAATATTATCTTCCTAATTATAACTACGTTTCACAGACGGTCTCCTATGTCGAAGGTTTCAGGCTAAAATGTTACATGTGTATCTAAGTTTCCTTATGCGTCCTGCATCTAATTTCCTCTTCGTCCTTCCTGATTCAATAACTACAACAGCGTTTGGTGAAGAATAAAAGTCATGCATATCCTCACAATGTTATTCGTTCTCCCAGTAGCTTCTGCTTGCTGGGCCCAACAGAAGAAGTATTCAGCATTATTAACCACAAACATAACTTTGAACCAGAAACTCTTGAAGTGGGGTGCATTCCCTTACACCCCGTTTCACTTCATAACCTCATTTCACATTCCTCGAGCTCACTCACATTTCTTAATTAAGGTCTGTGCACTGTCTGACATTCGCTAGTAATTGCACGTCACAAGATGCAGCATGATGGGAAAAGGAAGCAACACGCTGCGAGGGCTGTTTCCGGAACTTCCGGTGGCGGTTGTGGTGGAGCGAGAAGGGCTTTCCCCTCTGATACTCCTCGCAGTGTTGTGTTTGCAGAGCCAGCCGCTAGATTCGTGGTAGCAGTGGTCTCTGTCGATATCGAGTCTTCCTTCCATGTATTAGCGGGTTCATGAGCGCTGCGCAGCTCACACCAACATTACGCGGCAAAATGTCTATTCCTTTTAGACCCAAATCGTTAGAAAGACGGAATGTGTCAGGAATAATAAAAACAAGAAGTCACCTTAAAATAATCAATAATTTCTGAATTTATCATCTCTTCTCGTCATTTTTCCATATTTTTCTTTATTCCCTGACTAGTTCTCTCTCTTCCTCCTCTTTCAATATAACCACTTTATTTCTTTGAAGAGTTCTGTCTTACGGGATATTACGTCGTGTAAGGAAAGCAAGGAACCAGAAAGCTTTTCTTGCTACATGCTTCATGATGACTTCTTGCTTGGTTCCTTCGGCCCCGAAGATGGAGGTGACATGTTCCTCCGAAACATAGGGTGATTTTCAACGGACTACACTGTGTTATCTGGCAGAAGACAGAACTCTTCATAACGGCCGCTGTGAGAACCCCAAATCGTCTTCTTTCCTTCTTTCATCTCACCTTCGCCAACATTTCCCTTCTTTTATCGTTCAGCTCATATTTATCACTCCTCCTCTTCCTCCTACTGCAGAATTATCTTGATTTCCTATGGATAATACTGGCTCATGCGGCAACGATTCTAGCTTGTATTCGATAGGTATCAAAACTTGGTTTGAATCCCGGCTGTGACACTATTACCACTCATGTTCGTCGTGAATTTCCTAGGAACTTTCAGATAAATATCGGGACATCACCTTAAATTACGCCACAACTGTTTCCTACTAAATCCCTTCCAGTTCCTTGCACACTATCATTCGATAACCTAGTTACTGAGGGCGTCGTTAAAATATAACAAATGAATAAATTCATTTCCCTACTCTTTTCTTCTTCATGGTGCTTCTCTTCCTTCACATGTCCATCATGACCTGTTTCTGCTTCATCAATATCCCGACCTGCCCCAAAGTGGCCACCGTACAAGTGTAATACCTGCGGGGGCCACTCACTCGCTCAGAACAAAGAGCGCGTTTCATGTTCTCACACCTTGTTTTGTAGCCAGCAAACTCGTAGAAAATAAAGTCCATTTTTTTATTGCGATCGAATAACATATTGTTTGAAACTATCATTTTGGACTTTGCCCATTGTCTGAGTTTTTCCTGGGGGCAAAACAAAATGTTTTCGTGCCTTTTTTCATCTGAAGACGGAGAATAGAATTATTTTCCGAAAAATGGTTGGTTTAATAAATTCGGACAATAGACAAAGTCTAAAACAACAGGCGTGAGAAACAAAACGAAGTATCCATAAATAACATCAATCAATCAATCAATCAATCAATCAAGCATTTATGTCATATGAAGATCCATTCCAATCTCTGCTACCTGTACAACGACCGCCAATCATTTCTTGTTCTGGTCTGTCCGTGTTTCAGCATGGAAGTAGGGAGTTTCTCTGCATCCCGTGAGCGTGGAAACTCCATTTCTTTCATGAGGCCAAGAGTCAATGCAGTTCGGCCTTTAGTTCGGTCAAACTGCGTTGTTTCTTTCTGAAGTCCTTCGGTGTGTATGTATATTACTGGTCCATAACACGAAATCCATTTAAAGACCTTGATTTTATATTTATTTTCGGTCTTTATTGTCCAGGATTCATTATCATATAACGTACATTTCCTTATCGCCGTACAGTCTAAATATATTGATCGTAAATATTGATACTGTGCTATTACAAATAGATAGTTAACCTATTATAAGTATATATCATACACAAATATAAGAAATAAAGTGTTCGGACATTAATGAGATCCACATTTTTTATAATCTACCAGTATCTCGTACGAGAAAAATAATAAAATTTCAGTTTAGGTTAATTTAAAGTTAAGGTTATACAGTATTTGGGTCATAGGGGCAAAATTAAATTTTCCCAACAACGTTTAGTGTAGTCACACGATGCCAAATTTCATTAAACCCCGTCGAGAAAGTTCAGGGAAGAAAGAAAGGGTGCACAAGACTGCACACTTTCACTTTACGCATAAAAAAGGGCAGTGTTTTCGAAAGCGAGAGGCGCCGCAGTTGAGAAGTATCAGCACATTCTAAGCAGGTAGGTAATGAGGGGGCATGAATGCACCCCATGTCTTCGCATTTTCCAAGGCACGCCCCTCCCATGGGCAGTAGCCTCTAAGCTGATCGAAGCTCCCCGGTCCAAAGGGCCGGGTCCCGCGAGACTAGAGGACCATCAGCTTGTCTCTCTTTAGTTCTGCATTCTCCTGAAGGTTCTCAGTAACAAAAGGCAAGGTTCCGGAGAGCAGGAAACGGCAAGAAATCAGAAGAGACGGAAGGCTAGAAGAGAGACGGAAGGGAGGTGAAGTGATTACAACATGGTTCGTTCATAAAACATAAATGTCCAGAATCTAAGCAGCTTCAGGTTAAGTTTACTGAAGAGGCAACAACGAATAATCATGAGTGGGACTGCGTATTCCAATGTGGAGCTACGGGTTGGATGGCCGGGGTTCAATTCCCGGCAGTGGGAAATTTTTCTCTTTATTCCGCATCATCCAGACCGGCTCTGGAGGACATCTAGCCTCCTATCCAACCAGTACCGAAGCATCCTCAGAGACATAGCGGCCGGGGCTTGAAGCTGACCACTCACATCTAAGGCCCGAGATCAAGAATATTGGAATTACACCTCTGTCCCCCCCCCCATAAGTCTCCATGGCGTGGTTTGTAATTAATTGAGCACAGGGTCATCTTTACCTTTTTAATTTTTGATTATACATATATTGCAGATACACTATTGGTCTGCGGTTCAGACACTAACAAGTATTCCATATACATTGCATATACTTGTTATATATGTACTTATATATTCTGTTAATGCCGGTTACGGTAACCGAGCGGTCTAAGGCATGCACTGTCTTCGCTAGCTTGAAAACAGGGATCGTGGGTTCGAATCCGACTCGGGGCATGGATGTTTAGTTTGTGTGTTCGTTTTCCTGCGTTTGTGTACAGATAGAGGCCTTGCGACGAGCTGATCACCCGCCCAAGGAGTCCTACCGAATGAGTAAGATCTGGAAAAACCGAAGTGAACGGAGAAGTTCATGGAGGTAGGCCTAGGCCCACTGGGGCTGTAGTGCCAAGGAAAAAAAAAGCATATAAACGTGCAATATGTATTATATTGAATGTTTTGTTGCCTCACTAAACACGAACATTGCAACGGTGAGAAACGCTGTCACATTAACAGAGTTAACGCAGTAATAACAGTTATTATACATAAGAATTGGTGACTAAATTTTACAATGTCCTGGTCATAATCCTTGTATTCATCGTCATACAGACAAAACAGCAGAAAGGAAAGCAGACATGAGCCACTGCCCGTATTCACTCACTCATGGAGCTGAACCCTTCTTGAGAAGCTGCCAATTGTACAGCTACTCAAGAACTTCCCAGCATGGAACCCGAAGGTTAATTACCTTCTTCACAAGAGCCCTCCAGCGGTCCGTATCCTAAGCCAGATAAATCCAATCCGTACCATCCGACCATATCACTCTAACACCCATTTTAATACTGTCCACCCAGCTAAGCCTTGGTCTTCCTAGTGGTCTCTTTCCTTCCGGCTTTCCCACTAATATCCTATATGTATTTCTCCTCTCCCAAATTTGTGCTACTTGCCCTCTCAACCTCCTCCAGCCACAGTCCGTATTTTCTTTCGTAATTTGTTGATACCTCTCTCTAGAATTCCGCACGGCACTGACACTGATATTCGAAATTTAAACGGGCTCAATCAATCCTCAGTCTTCAGTCACAGACTAATTAAAGCAAAGCAAAAATTTGGTTAAATAAGAGAACATAAATCTAGGATAACGACGCACAATTGATTACGATAACATATCAGACGCGATAGATCTGACAATGTGGTAGGTGCTGGACGTATTTATTATTATTATTATTATTATTATTATTATCCCCATGCACTTAGACCAGTTATTGGTCCATTGTGCGTCCCCCTTTAATTTCTAAGGTCGCCATACCTTTCCGGTACTGGTGCGTGCTATCAGCCCCGTTCAGCCAACGAGGTCGGCCCTCGGTACCTGATATTTACCCCATCTACCAGAGGCACTGGAAACTACTTTGGCGGGAAATGTGTTGCCTAATTTTGCTCAGAGGTCTCCTAGAGACATGAGGATCTTTTACGTGCCGTAAATCTACGACACGGGACCCACGGCTTAAAGTCCCTCGCGGAGGACTTGCTCCCTGAATTTTTTCGCCCTTAAAAATTCCACGACTTCCGCCGGGTTTGAACCCGCGTACCTTGAATATTGAGGTGGGAACGTTGCCTCATTAAATTTTAGTCATAAAAACGAGAATTTCGAAGAGAAGCACAGAACATAAACGGATTTGTATTGAGGGAATCGTGCAACTCATCTCTGAGAAGTCAGCACTAGATCTATTACTTAAAACGAAATAAGAGAAGAACATTAAAACACAGAAAAAAAACAATGGCTCTTAATAATATAATTGCTTTTGAGTTGTTTCAATATCAGAACGGAACATTCTTCCCGATCAAATTATAAGATTATACAGTCATACATCATTATGATGGGCTCTGTGTCTTTTGTCATAACGAATGTTGACACTACAGTCAAAACTGCGATCTCACGAACACTGTATTTTCCATCACACTAAGTAAATAAACGACTCAAAGCATAGCAAAAGAGAATTTTGAAACAAAGGTCATGTAAGGAAACTTTCGTGCGACTGTTTTTAAAAGCAGTATCAAGAGAAAGCAACATTTCGCTTCAGAAAACTGACTGACAGCGTCATAATCACATTATCTAATTCCAGATGATCTGTGCTTGGTGATACAACCATCAAATTTGATAATAAGAAAATGCGCAACACCTCACTTCAGTAGACACACTCATCAAGCACGAAGTGTTCCTGGAATCCACTTTAAACCCAACATCAGTTCAGACAATTCTGAAACCATCAATCACCAATGATGAGATAGTTTGTAGAGAAGAAATGGAGTTAAAACAATTGCTGCATCTGGACCGAACATGCCTGTAAGTAACTGCCTTTGAAAACGAATTATCGTGTGGGACGGTGAATTGTAATTTTCAATCATACAAGAGGGCTGTTTCAACCTTCCATTGCCAGCAACATTTTGTTCTTTAAACAAACAGGTAAAATTCTATTAAAACTTCATATGATCATGGGCCGGATAAAAGGACCTACTTTCAATTTGTATGAAATTTTAAAATTTTACAGTTTCTCCATAAAGCTTCATGTCTGCAATAGCTGGCTTCTTACTACGGAATTTCTACTATTCCAACCATATACGGCTTTAGTACAAAAATTCTATGTAAAGTGAACAAAACGTTGTGCATCAAATTAAGAAGCATTCTATGCCGCATTTTTCAAACAGAATTATTGTGCACACGTACATATGTAAGATTGAAAAACAAGAAAAGAAAAGCTTAATGGAAACTTCAACCACCTTAACTCGTTATGTGCAGATGTATTGTAATAAATTAAACGAGAAATTTACAGTAGGTCTACTTATTATAACTGAAATGATTATTACACAAAAGAAGAGTCAAAAAGCTAAATATAGAGAAACGTGATGAAGACAGATTTTAGAATACAGAAGGCAATGAGTAAGAGAGAGCAAATTACGTATATGCTAGGAAGAGGATTTTGAGACAAGTACAGGCATTAAACCGCCTATCTGTTGAGATAGGGAGAGTAAACTTAACATTCTATGGCTAATGTAGGTGACTAGTGGCCGCACCATAGCGCATGCGGTTAGTCGCTGGCTTTCCACCGCGGCGGCCCGGGTTCGATCCCGGGTCTGGTCAAGTGAGATTTGTGGTGGAATAAGTGGCGCTGGGGCAGGTTTTCTCAGAGTACTTCGGTTTCCCCTGCCAATCTTCATTCCACCAACTGCTCCACAATCACCCTCACCTATCATCTGGAGCTGGTACAATAGGCCAGAAGTGGCCGCAGTACAAGGGACTTAGTCCCACCCCACTAGCAATAAAAAAGTGTAGGTGACTTGCTACTCATTTGGGGAAACAGAACCAGTGTTGCGGAGTGCAGATTTGTGCTCACAACAATTTCTGTTTGCTCAGTCGGTACGGTATGCACTGGCTGTCGAAGGAGGAAGGTGGACACGAAGACTTGACTCAGGAAAGATGCAAAGCAACTAATATGCATATGTGGAAAGAGTAAGAGGAATAACAGGGTGAGAAAATACGGAATGGAATTGAGAAAGTCACTAGAAAGAAGGTAACAAAAACACATAGAGAGAAAAGAAAAAGATGAAGAAGGACAGACAGATTGGAGGCAAGAAGGAAGGTGAGACAGAGGGAGAGGAACAAGATACGGTGCATGATGAGAACCGGTACTATACGTTTAGAGCAAACACAGATCTGTATTGCTTCTCCCCATGCTGCTGCTAGAGCAGTTGGCAGGCAGTTCACGAACTGGCCAGTGCAAGTAGAGTTCAGCTTCAGATTGTAACCCGTCGTGGGAACAGAACGCCGACAACAATTCCGAATACATATATTTTCCAAATGTGTTCTTTGAGATTTTGGATACTTCACCCACCTGTTCGTTTAGTGAAGACACAAATCTGTTTGTCAGAGATAATTATTCTACAGCGTGTTTGAGAACAGGGTGTTGAGGAGAATATTTGGACAAAGGAGAGATGAAGTCACAGGAAGTTGGAGAAAACTGCATAATGAGGAGCTTCATAACTTGTACTCTTCTCCAAGTATAATTAGAATGATCAAGTCAAGGAGGATGAGGTGGGCAGGTCATATAGCGCGAATGGGGGAGACGAGGAATGCGTATAGGACATTGGTCGGGAAAGCCAGAAGGAAAGAGACCACAGGGAAGACCAAGGCGTAGGTGGGTAGACAATATTAGAATGGATCTTAGAGAGATAGGATGGGATGGTATGGATTGGATAGATGTGGTTCAGGATAGGGACCAGTGGAGGGCTCTTGTGAACACGGTGATTAACCTTCGGGTTCCATAAAGTGCTGGGAATTTCTTGAATAGCTGCAGAATTGGCGGCTCCTCGAGAAGGGCTCAGCTCCATGAGTAAGTAAGTAAGTAATTTTTCTACAGGTTAGAACAGTGCATAATATAAAGCGATTTGCTCTTCATCTTGTTAAACATACACCGCGTTAAAACTGTTCAAATAAACGCTCTATATCTTAATGGTATCTGTGATTCACGTCATGCAACACATCTCGTACTGCGAATGAAATTTGTGAAAGATGAACTTCGAATGAAGCATAGATATTATAACGGACTGATAAGAATTAAATTAAATTGACTCGATCATTTTGAGTGTAATCTTCCAATATAAAACGTCACTGGCATTACGTTGAGTGGTATCGGACAGGAACATGGACAGACAATATCTCCCCTTTACGAAGCAGACCGTCCCTGTACGGAGGCAGCGGCACCTGCGCGGGGGTAGTTCTGTTCCCATCAATCTTCACCAACAAACTGGCCTATAGGGACATTTGTGCAGCCACTTGCTAGCGTCTAATGTAACAATGGCTCATCCATCAAAATAAATTAAATAATTTACGATAAAATAATAGCTAAGTGCACAAGAAAACATTCTTATTAAAAAGTGAAAGAAACAGTTGACAAAACGGCTCAATTTATAGGAAGCCAGTTCATTACTGAATTACCCATTAAGTCATTCAATCGGTCTGGTAGTGAGGAAGGAATAAATTTATGAAGTCCCGTAAGTCAGAAAACCAGCAAATTACTGAAAAAGTTTGCACACACAGAAGAAGAAAATTCACGAGCGAGGAAGCAGCGTGAGCAGGACGTAACAGACTAACACAATATCTACACGGTGCCACATCTCAGAAGACTGATTTCTTCATAGTCACCGCTGAGAAAACCTCAAATTTTGCACACAATCCTCCAGCTGTTTTCTTATTGCTAGTGGGGTGGGACTAAGTCCCTTGTACTGTGGCCTCTTCTGGCCTATTGTACCAGCACCGGATGATAGGTGAGGGTGATTGTGGAGCAATTGGTGGAATGAAGATTGGCAGGGGAAACCGAAGTACTCGGAGAAAACCTGCCCCAGCGCCACTTCGTCCACCAAAAATCCCACTTGACCAGACCCGGGATCGAGCCCGGGCTGCCGCGGTTGGAAGCTAGCGACTAACTGCTTGAGCTACGGCGCGGTCCTCGCCAGCTGGTTAGTGCATCAAATCACCCAATTACGTCAGGTCAGAAGTCGGTTATGTGTTCGCTCGATCTGTTATTCTTTCAATCAGGTACTTTTCCATTCAATTGTCTGTACCAATGAGGCAGTGACTTCGACCCTTTACTTACTTAATCCGTTCCTCTTATACCTTTACGGTTTAAATGTTTTTTTTATTATTATTTTGATCATTTTACAGACGGTAGGACTCCTTGGACGAGGGATCAGCTCGTTGCAAGGCCTCTACCTAAACACAGGAAAACACCAACACAGAATAAACACACATATATATATATACCAAACATCCATGCCTTATGTGGGATTCGAACCCACGATCCCGGCTTTCGAGCGAGGGAAAGTTCATTTCTTAGACCGCTCGGCTGCTGTGACCGGCGAAAGTGTAAGAATTTGGAAAACGTTGTTCTCTTTCGAAATTTATATCGCTTCTTTTACATTACGATTGCTAAAATTGTCTTTAAGGGAGGCGAGGGTCCTTATAACCTGCGAGCAGATGGGGAGTCTGAGGTGGAGGTTATTTCTCGAGCAGCCGAGTACCTTGATTGTTAGATTGTTATACGGTACAGACACTGCCATATTGCGCGCGGAAAGGGCAAGTACTTCTGCACTCAGCCCTTTTATCCCCTGGGGGGATCATGGCGAGGAACAGAACATGGCAGGCCAGTTACGTATAATTAGACCATGTCTGTTCGCCTTACCTAGGTAGCGGGCTGCGGCTGTGCAGCCTGAGGGGTAGTTTTCAACTCCAACCCCCAACCCCTCCCCATCATACACATCCATATACATGCTACCTGCTGATAAAAACAGCAACAACTCTCCTTTGTTTTGTGTGTTTCACCCTAATGGGAGCTGCCGGCAAAGCGGCTACCTCCTGCCTACACAAACTTTGCAGAGTTCGGTCATCCTCGACTGTCTAATACTGCTTCCACAAAGCCACTCCTTGTGAAGCAAAAAACTGGCAAATATGAGTGTCTCTATGGGTTTGAATAAACTCGTTTAAATTGCGTGGAATGGACCAAAGCATATATATAAAAAGATTTTCTCGATTTGGTAGATCCGTTACACGGAAAATAATGTTCCACATTCAATGACAAAACAGTTTTACGCTCATTTAGAGTGTAGGGTGATGTTACGATTTAACTTGTCAAATCCGGAGAATTTTCACAAAACATTTCGTATTTATAAACCTTGGAACGAAATTTTGAACAGTTGATTTAAAAAAAACAAGGAGAATAATTACTGTCTTCGGAGTTACTTCAAAGCAGAACTGACCTATCACATCACAAGATCGCATCCATTAATATAAAAGATGGAAGTTTACGCCGCAATCCTGGAAAACGGAAATCCTATTAAACTTGGGTTATAAACAAGAAGTTCTGGAAAAGCTAACTACTTTGTTTTCTTTCGCCATAATTTGTGTATCTGATACAATCAGAAATACAACTTTATTACATGTGCGTAATAAACATATATAAAACAATACAATTTTGGAGGGTGCAGTGTTGGTATTACTGATTGCATGCCGTTCGAATGAGGGCAGACAGCATGACACATACATACCAAGTTTCATGGCGATCGATTCATGAATCCAAGTAATATTAAGGACAATACCTAAGCAACATCAGAGGCTGTAATGTTGCTACTACTAATTACAAGAATTTTTTAAGTATGCCTTTGAGATGGCTTCAGGTGATATGCTATATAACCCAGGTCTCACGACAATCGGTTCGGGCATTCGACTAATATTAAGGGTATTACCTCTGTAATTTGAGAGTTTATAGTGTTGGTATTAATGGGGAGAATGATGTATGATATACGTCATTCAGATGGGCTCAGGTGGCATATGTATCAAGTTTCTTGAAGATTGCTACAGGCATTCAAGCAATATTAATATTTTGGCTAAGCAATTTGAATATATGTAATGTTGGTATTACTGATCGAAGCGATTTATGAAGTATGCCGTTGAGATGATTTCATGTGGAATGATATACATAACAAGTTTCATGACAGGCGTTCGAGCAATATTAAGGTTTAGCCACAAAATATTAGAGGCAGGCTGTAATGTTGGTATTACAGATGGAGGATTTACAAAATATGCCGTTGAGATGGGCGCACGTGCCTTGATATACGTGCCAAGCTTCATACGGAACGCTTAATTTTTTCAAAAGTTAATAGAGGGTTACGCATACAGCTATGTAGACACACAGACAACAAGATGATCTCATAAGCCTACTTTAATCCTTTCAAAGCAAGGAATGTAGGTTGAACAGAAAGAGGAAAATGTGATTGAAATATAAACATAATATTTCTTATGTAAGATTTGACGTTCCCACAGCGGTGGTAATTAAGATTTGAAACACTCGGGATATAACATCTTGTGGACAATCGACGTTTCAGAAGAACATGTCTCCTCCATCTTCAGTATCGAAGAATAAGTCAATCAAGAAACCAGCGTGAAGCAGGAAGCGAGCACAGCGGAAGCAACGTGGGTTGACGTTCACCGGACTAGACGGCGTTATATCCCAGAAGATAAGACTTTTCAAAATATTTTTAACGTTCATAATGGCAATTCTGTGGAAATAATTAACGAAACTGAATAAAGGTTTTCTTGCTACGCTTAAGTATCTTCTGCACAGACTTCAGCACTTGCATTCACAACCACAGAAACGCTTTTTCAAAAGAGAGGTAATTTTTGTAGCACCCGCCACAAACTGTGAACCTGGTATCTGAGGCCGGGGACAGCTCGGGAACCCAGAGGAAGGGGAGCGTCCAACGTTGGAAACCGCTACCGAGTAACGGCTAGTGAAGACTGTAACAGACTGAGAAGAACTAGTGCATTTTGTAGTGGTTTGTGAAGTGTGTAGAAGAGTGAGAGCATAACACTCACTTGTAGATATGAGTTTCAGACTTCAATGAATGCAATTACTGGTCCAAGCCCCGTCTACAGTGACTAAGTTCGTGACAAGATGTACGATTACGCCTCTTGCCAGTTGGAACACGTTCGCGTGAACGCCGAAGGAGGCGCAACTTGACTCTATTACGATATACATGCGAAGCAAATGTCTACAGAGTATACGGGGGTGCTTCTCCGAAGTGGCGTTCGTATCAATGGACGCGGAGATTAAATGGCCAACCTAGAAATTTTTTATTATTATGCTTCTTTACAATCTACATCATTACAGAGTATTGAGTAAATGTGCTGTAGGTGGTTAGCCTGCAAGGGAAACATCCAGTGATGTTTCTCCTATATGTAGTCTATTTCATTGATTGATGATGTCCTGGGGCCATGTTCTGTTCAGTCTTCTTCGTCACTGGACTGTTGGTGTACAGATTCGTTGTCATGGTTTACAGTTCGGTTGAACCTAGAAATGGTACATACTGTTTCCAGATAAGCGGCCAGATTTTCCACTGGGTCTCACAGCTATATACATATACGAGAAAATAAGCCACGATATGGACAGTTTTACTTTTTCGATTTTGTTGAATCAACAAAAAAGCAGATCGAAAATAAATGAAACAAAGGGCGCATGGCCAAGTAAATCAATGATTGGTTGAGATGTTGCGACTAGGTAACCAATTTGCTGAGTCAAGTGAATGCATAAAACGNTGGTCTATTGTACGTCCCCCTGTGATATTCTACCAGTCTCTATACTCTACCGATACTAGTGCGTGCCATCAGTCCCGACTCAGCCAGCGAGTTCGGCCTCTACTGGCTCAGCGGTAACTCTTAATGCTTGCCCCATCTACCAGAAGCGTTAGAGACTACTGTTGGGCGGGAAATGTCCTGAATATCGCTCAGTGGTCCCCTTGGGACATGAGGTTCTTTTACGTGCCGTAAAGCTACGACACGGGACCCACGGCTCAAAGTCCCTCGCGGAGGACTTCTTCCCTGAATTTTTCCGCCCTTAAAAATTCCACGACCTCCGCCGGGTTTTAACCCGCGTACCTTGAGTCATGAGGTGGGAACGTTACCCCTAGACTACGGAGGCCGCTACAGTAGAAATTCCCTAATACCGAGTCGTGGAATGATGAAAATTCGCTAGCAGCATTTCAAGAAAGTTTTACTGCATATAAAAAGTACACTACGCTATTTCTGGTTCAATTAATTTCGTAATTTTACCGTTGGCAACCACCAAAAAAGTAGGCATATAAACCAAGAAATCCACGGCTCGATTCTAAACCTATTCTTATCTACTGAAATGTTCTAATCGTTAAAAGAAGCTACAAGGTATTAATCTCGAAGACAATACTGAAAATCACAGGCCAACTCAATACATCGAGCTCGCGGCGATCTCAGCATTTGCTCACGGCTTGACAGCGCAGGCGCCGAGATCGCGGGCCACGTCACTTATGCCTGTCTGAGCTGAGAATTAAACCACATGTAAATCACTTTACACACAGAAAGTGGAATAATGGGCTAAAGTAACGACTATTTACGACTAATTAACCAATCAATTATATCATTTCCACAACGTTTAGTGGACACTTATTCCTATGAAAATAACATAATTGTGACGCTATGAGGGTATGTATGTTAAAAAAAAACTGCCGTTCAATTTCGGTTTTCACATTAAGATTGAGAGATAAGAAAAAAAATGTATGATTTGAGAAAGCTTCTATGTGGAACTAGAACGTGAATTCGATAAATTCACAAAAACACCACAAGAAAATTCTGTTAGGAGATTTCAGTGCCAAAGTAGGAAGGGAAGACATATTCAAACCAACAACTGTGAACACGAAATTAAAACGATAATGATGTTAAGACAGTAAAATTTGCCATATCCAAGAATCTGACTCCCAAAAGCACAAAGTTCTCAAGCCGAAATATTAATAAATTTACTTGAACATCTCCTGATGGAAAAAATCACAGTTAAATTGGCCACATTTTGATAGACATGAGACTGAATCGAAGTGTACTTGATTTCCTGTCTTTCAGGGAAGCGGGCTGCGATATTGACCACAATATGCTGGAGGCGAATTTTAGGGAAAGACTGGAAGTGACACAAGGCACACATGTGATATGGAGATATCCAATCTCAAGAAATTAAGGGAGGCAGAGGGTAAAGAACAGTATCGGACTGAGATTTCAAATAGGTTCCCAGCTCTAGAGAAGTAACACGATGATGGGCTGTGGAGTGTCGTTATATGAAGAGACAACCACTTGTTGAATTGTTCTGCATATATTTATTATAGTTGGATTGTACACAGACGCACTTCGGTTTGAAGAATCGAACACTAATAGTATAGAACCAACAATATTTTTTATAGTCAAAGACAAAGTCACATTGCGACTGACGGTTAGTCAGTCAGTAAGTCTTGGTGTCAAGCCCTACCTGGGGCTCATGACCAGATACTTATTACTGTTTGACAGTTACGGTCTTCTTTTTGTGGGGGGCCCTCTCTGACGAGAGGACGGGTCTGTCTTTTGTATATGCTGCTGGCCCTTGCCAGCGAGTCTTTCTCGGGTCCGAGTCCCATGGGTCTTGTGACAATATTTTACTGTCTCAGATTTGAGACTTCCCTTCTCGTCGCCTACTGCGACTCGCAGGGTCACGGTGGAGGTACTCGACCCCGCCTCCACACGGATTACATTGCGTCGGAGAGAATAGAAAGCACGTCGCTGTCCGTATTGTTGTAGGCTTTGCCTAGCAACGGCTCTTTATTCGCCGTTGCTAAGCAATGATACTTGCGTTGTCATTGTAACGTTTGCTTGATTGTGGGCAGTTCCCACAGGTGTATTAATACAGAGTGGGAAACTATTCGAAAGAATATAAAATATCAACCAAACAATATAGGTTATTATGAATTCAATATGCTAAATCATAGTTTGAGAAAGACCGTTCAAAACAATTAGATCAAAGGAAATAAGCCAAACTGCAATGGTTACAGGATCCAAGCGAGTTAAATGGGGATAATCTGAACAATATAAGACGTGAAACCAGCAGGCATTTCAGGAACAAAAAGAGGGAATATCTGTAAGACAAAATTGATGAGTTTGAAATGAATAATAAGAACAAGAACATTAGAGACCTCTATAGAGGAATAAATGACTTCAAGAAGGGTTACCAACCTATTAGTATCTTAGTGAAGGATGAGAATGGTGATCTGCTTGCAGATTCCCACAACATTCTGAATATGTGGAGGAACTACTTCAATCAGTTTTTGAATGTAAACAGGATCACTGATATTAGGCAGATAGAAATACATACGAGCTGAGCTTTTAGTACCTGATCCTAGTCCCTTTGAGTGTGAAACGGTTATTGTAAAGTTGAAAAAGCATAAATCGCCAGATGGTAATTACATTCTGACAGAACCGATTCAAGCAGGAGGTGAAACATCAAAGTCTGAGATCCATGAACTCACAAATTCCATTTGGAGTAAAGAAGAATTCCCTGATCAGTGGGACGAGACCATTATTTTACGAATTTACAAGAAGCGCGATAAAACTGACGGTAGTAATTATCGGGGGATATCACTGCTACCAACTTCATACAAAATTTTATCCAATATTCTTCTTTTAAGGTTAAGTCGATACATAGATGAAATTATTGGGGATCATCAGTGTGGCTTTCAACGTAACAGATCAGATCTTTTGCATTCGTCAGATATTGGAGAAAAAATGGGAGTACGATGAGACAGTACATCGGCTATTCATAGACTTCAAGAAAGCCTATGATTCAGTCAGGAGGGAAGTATTGTACAATATTCTAATAGAGTTTGGGATACCCCTGAAACTAGTTAGGTCAATTAAAATGTGTTTAAACGAAACGTATACTAAATTCCGTGTAGGTAAACATTTGTCTGATAAATTTCATATCCAGAATGATCTAAAACAAGGAGATGCTTTATCGCCACTCCTTTTCAACTTTGCTTTAGAATATGCCATTATGAAGAGTCCAGGGAAACCAGGTGGGACTGAAATTAAACGGGACACACCAGCTGTTGGCCTATGCCGATGATGTGATTCTACTGGGTGATAATGTAGATACTATAGAGAGAAACACACAAACTTTAATTGACGCAAGTAAAGAGGTTGGTCTAGAAGTAAACATTGAGAAAACTAGGTATATGTTGCTATCCTGTCACCAGAATGCAGGGCAAAATCATGACATAAAGATAGGAAACAGATGTTTTGAAAATGTGGTACAGTTCAGATATTTGAGAACAACGATAACAGATCGAAACCTGATTCAGGAGGAAATTAAGAGGCGATTGAACTCGGGTAATTGTTGCTAACATTCAGTCCAGAACCTTTTGTCTTCTCGTCTGTTGTCCAAAAATATAAAAATTAGAATATACAAGACTATAATTTTGCCTGTGGTTCTGTATGGGTGCGAAACTTGGTCTATGACATTAATGGATGAACACAGACTGAGGGTATTTGAGAACAGGGTGTTGAGGAGAATATTTCGACTGAAGAGAAATGAAGTGACAGGAGGTTGGAGAAAACTGCATAATGAGGAGCTTCATAACTTGTATTTTCTCCAAGTATAATTAGAATGATCAAATCAAGGAGGATGGGGTGGGCAGGTAATGTAGCACGAATTGGTGAGACGAGGAATGCGTATAGGATATTGGTGGGAAAGCCAGGAGGAAAGAGACCACAGGGAAGACCAAGGCGTAGGTGGGTGGACAATATTAAAATAGATCATAGAGAGATATGAGGGGATCGTATTGATTGGATTGACCTAGCTCAGGATACGGACCAGTGGAGAGCTCTTGTGAACACGGTAATGAACCTTCGGGTTCCATAAAATGCTGGGAACGTCTTGAGTAGCTGCAGAATTGGCGGCTACTCAAGAGGGGCTCAACACGATGAGTAAGTAAGTAAGTAAGTAAGTAAGTAAGTAAATGTTTTCATTATGGTATTTATATTACCTCCAAATTGATATATATCATGAGTATCGAAACTCTAGAAACACTAACTGGCTCTAACTGGCTCTAACCGGCTCTAACTGGCTATAACACGGTGGCTGGTCCAGACGTGAAAGCAGAAAAAACTGAGTACATGTTGCTGCCTTATAGCCAAGATGCACACCAAAATCATGACATAAAGACAGCTAACAGATGTTTTGAAAATGTAGCACACTTCAGACATTTTGGAACGACTATAACAAATCAAAACTTAATTCAGGAGGAAAATAAGAGGAGATTGGACTCGGGTAATGTTTGCTTCCTTTCAGTCCAAAATCTTTTTTCCTTTTCGTATGATGTCTAAAAAATAAAAATTAGAATATAGAATCCTATATAATTTTGCCTGTGGTTTTGTATGGGTGTTAAACTTGGTTTCTGACATTAATATAGAACCAGACTGATGGTGTTTGAGAACAGGGTGTTGAGGAGAATATTTGGACCGAAGAGAGATGAAGTGACAGGAGGTTGGAAAACACTGCATAATGAAGAGCTTCATAACTTGTTCTCTTAGCCCAGTATAGAGCGAGCAAGTCAAGGAGGATGATGTGGGCAGGATATTATTATATTATATTATGTACGCTATAATACTGTATATCTAATTTATTAATGCACTGTGTATATCAGTTACAGTTGTGGTGCTTCCACTCACTTCCTTAATATGTGATGCGATTCCCATGAGAGGTGTCTGAATAGCAACGGTGCTACAGCCTAAACGTCGGCCCTCAACAGAGCAAACCTCTCAAATTATACAAACTCCGTGACCTGTAGTTCGCAAGCGAACTATACCGAGCGAGCGACCGCCGCTTGTCGGCGAAGTTAGTGCCTACTTTTGCGGATAGAGGGTATCACGTGGTCAGCGCAACGGATCCCCACGGCCGTTAATCTGGGTTTTCTAGACCGGAGTCGCTATTTCCTTGAAAGAGCTTCTCATTTATCCTCACGAGGCTGAGTGGACCCCGTTCCAGACCCACTACTTCTCAGAAAATCTGGTAGCGCCGGGAATCGAACCCGGGACCTCCACCACAAATCAACGAGAGCGGTTTAAGTTAATATGCTGATCGCACAGCCACTGCACTGGAAACAGCGTCAAGTAGACCAAGAATCAAGTGAGAAAGGTTAAATGTTTAGCAACACAAGTTATCACTGAATTAAGGCCGCGCCATAGTCCAAGCAGTTAGTCGCTGGCTTCCCATCGCGACGGTCCGGGTTCGATCACGAGTCTGGCCAAGTGGGATTTGTGGTAGACAAAGTGGCGCTGGTGCAGTTCTTCTCCGAGTACTTCGGTTTCCCCTGCCAATCTTCATTCTATCAATTGCTCCACAATCACCTTCACCTATCATCTAGGGCTGGTACAATAGGCCAGAAGTGGCCACAGTACAAGAGACTTAGTCCCACCCCACTAGCAATAAAAAAAATCACTGAATTAAAATCATGGGAGTAGGAATCATGAGTCATGAAAATGACAGTCAAATAGCAGCGCACTCAAAATTACCTTAGTAAAATTCACTTCACATTTCGACATTAACATATTTAATCGAACTTAAACAGGACAGTGGAGATTCCACGTAACATGCGTGAACAACTGAAATGGGTACTCCACTGGAGTACTCACAAGCTCCAAATGCTTTCAATGCGATTACCAATAGCTCATTGGATTCGATATTCATTTATTAGACATAAAAATATATTATTTGACGTAGAAACTTACTATCACACTGTATATACTCAAAATACATCTTTCCTTGCATTTTCTCGAATATTTATAATGTCGAAAATCTGTATTTCCAACATGTGCTGCAGCCCACAATTAGACTGTAGTCTTCTGGTTTATTATACCGTGTAGTTTGGTATCCGTCCGGCTCAGACCACTGAGGAGCCCACGACCATAATGTTCAATTGATTCTGGGGGCTCTTTCCAAACGGGGTAAAGTGGTCGCAGCCTACAGCTAGCCAGTCACACCCGTATCGAGGTTATGAGTGCAGCGCCAAGCTTCTTCACGCCGTCATGGCATGGTGCCCAGCACACAGGGAAGACATTACCTTTACGAGATACAGAATCAAATTTATGAGTCACCCAGCAGAGAGGAGCGACCGAACTGCCTCTGTTCTCTGGGTTCTACCTGATGGAACGGCTAACTTCAGCCACATCCCGCAGGCCCAGGGGCACTACATACAGGGTACAAGGGCCCTTTTAGCCCATAAAGGCCTCCCCTTGAGCCATACACAGAAACAAAAGTCAGCTGTGCATGAATGAAACAAGATCAAAGTTAAGGAGAGACAGGAACGTCTGCCACTGTACACGGTACCAACATAGGGCCCAATTTCAAGCTGTCATTGATAACGTTAAAAAAAAAAAGAGGGAGCGTTCAGTCTTTTTAGTTATTTTGTCGTACCGTGTCTTCGTTATAAAACGCTTTGAAGATTAATACTTTTGGAGGTATGGCTGTGTCACCCGGGGCTATCCATCTTCGCTACATTTCACTTTCAGATTTACCCACTGCCTATTGCAGAAGATAAACAAATGAATTCACTAACAACACGGCTGTGGCGTGTGCTTCAGCTGAAGTCAATAAGGACTGAAAAATTGTTCGCAATATATACTTACTTCTGAAACTAAATAACCAAAATCAAATCTTACTTTGACACACTAGTATTGAAACATGCACTAAGAAATCCTACAAATATGTGGGAGTACAATATTAAAATTGACCGTGAAGAAATATAATTGGGTGGTATGGGCTGGATTAAGCTGGATTATGATAGGGACCAGTGATCGGCTCTTGTGAACATGGTAACGAATTTTCGGGTACCATAAAATGTTGAAGTCTCGAGTAGCTGAGCGACTTGTGGCTTCTGAAGGACTCAGCTGCATGGAGTTAGTCAGTTAGTTTATTGGCCGCGCCACAGTTGAAGCGATTAGTCGCTGGCTTCCCACCGCGGCCGACCGGGTTCGATCCCTGGTCTGGTCAAGTGTGATTTGTGGTGGACAAAGTAGCGCTGGGGCAGTTTTTCTCCGAGTACTTCGGTTTCCCTTGTCAATCTTCATTCCACCAACTGCTCCACAATCACCCTCACCTATCATCTGGGGCTGGTACAATAGGCCAGAAGTGGCCGTAGTACAAGGGACTTAGTCCCACCCCACTAGCAGTAAAAAAAAATAGTTTTAGTATTCAAACATTAGGGTGGAGTAATATCAGTTTGTAGCTCTAGGGGAGAGACCTACAAGGCTGCGACGTTGCTGGATCTTTCATTTGGTCTCAACTTTCCTAAGCCAGATGTCGCACGTTTAGTAATGCGTTTCTCTGAATTGGCCACACAGTTCAAAGGCCCGTGATTCTGCGTCTATTGCTTTAAAACTACGTTTAGATCTTGTCTGTGGAAAACCTGACATTTAGGGCGTTGGTTCTCACTCCTAGAAACACAATAAAACGTTATTAAAACTAATTAAGTGATTGAAACACAGTCCTTGAATGATAATCCGAATACAGTCACATCCCATTTATATATATATATATATATTATTTACTGCAATTGGGCTTATGCCCGGTGGCAGTGTTTCAAAGTTCCATCATAATGTTATTCTTCCACCTAAGCCTGGGTCTCCGAACTATTAACTACGAGTAATTAACACTCTGGAAGCTTATGTAGCAAACTATTTACAGTAACGAACGGTAATAATTACGTGTAGCCTAACTATAAAACTGAACAAAAATTAATGAAAGTGAAGGCAAGGTGTCGGAAGATGAAACTCACAAAAATTGTCAACATTTCGTGTACACCATGCAATATATAGCGTGACAAAAAGACACAGTGGAAATAGTGACAAATGGAGCACAAACTTTTGGTTTGGCATGTACTCTTTATAGCGGGGCCATCAGAGAGCGAATATTCAATGCGCCTAATTCTTTTTCCTTAATAGACTCCCAGCTTTTGTGGAAACAGTTCTGTGCCTACGTCTCTCTACCGGCCTTTTCCTTTGATTCCTACGAAAAATTCGTTTCAACTTTTCGTGCATAAAAATGGTAGGCTTCGTGCGTGGCATGTGGATTAACTGAAGGTTCCTTCTTTTGCAGTTTATTTACGATTCCTCTAGCGTCGAATGATAGGATGATTGATGATTACGAACCGAGAAGGATTTTTAAAGATGCATCGTGACCTAATCGAGGTAATATCCCGAAAATTTCCAGGAAAATCAAGAAAATCCTCAATCAGGATATCACGTGACCAGGCCGCGACTCGAAAGAAAACCTCATGAATACAAGTCAGTCTAAAGTGTCACTTCTGCCTGGTCTGGAGGTACGTAAAACTAGTGGCCAGCCGTACGTTCTTGCCATAACACATTTAAGTTGATCAAAAATCTGCAGGTACCTAATAATGGTAGATAATGAACTAAATTTTGAACCTCGAAACAGCTGACGAATGTTCCTTGAAGAGCTAACTTTAATATTTCCATCTAAAACAACAAACTCCATGGCCCTTAGCCTGCAAGCGAACTATACCGACCGAGCGACCGCCGCTTGTCGGCGAAGTTAGTGCCAACTTTTGCGGAGAGAGGGTGTCGCGTGGTCAGCGCAACGGATCCCCACGGCCGTTAATTTCGGTTTTTCTACACCGGATAATATTTCCATCCACCAAGTTTTAAAAGAAGACATAACTTATGAACAGTGTTAGGCAGGATGAGTATTATATGTACAGAACGTGAACCGTGCCTAACTCCTTCTATGAAGTAGCCTTAAGCTAAAATGCTAATTTTCTTGAGAATACAAATACACTCAGTTTCTTTTGATACAAAGACCAACAAAGAATAGTAATAAGCTCAAAGTCGACCATCTTTTCCAAGAATGTATTAATCTTCTCAGAATCTTCCACGAGACATTGTAATTTTCTTTCGCTTCCGGAAGTTATTTTTAAATTAAAAAGCATGATCAGTTCAGCTACGCATATTCCCATACGGAATTGAATAAATATGGTTCTTTTTATTACGAGAGAACTATATCATAGCAGACGACTGAGAATTGCACAAACGTGTGATGTATAAGTATTACATGAATGAAACTGAGAACATATAACACACCAATAAGACGACTAATTTGCATCCTGGGACAAAACGGGTTTGAATCTCGGATGGGGGAACACAGTTATCCTCTGTTAATGGCTTCAAGTGCTGAAAGATCAGGGGTATATTCATTTCAAGTCACGAAATATAATAATCGTGCAACTCGACGCATTCTATTACTTAACATTTAAAATAACGTTATTAAAAAGGAAGTAAAAAAAAAGTAGGAATTATAATTTCAATTCAAATTTATAGACCTTGGTGTAAGACTACATTTATCACAGAAGGATATCTGTTACTGTAGATATGAACGGATTTTTGGAAAGCTAACTGCACTGTCTTGCGCTTGTACTGCAGAGTAGGGAAATATTTTCCCTTGTGTTTTGTTCAATATTTACCATACTGCTACCAGTTTCAAATAAAATTTGTGAATATTAATGAAAGCCATATTTACAAAATGAAATCATTTTTGCATAATGAGCCGTCTTAAAGCAAGATATACAGAATGTTCGGATGAAAGGTATCCAAAATAAAATAATTATATCTCAGAAAGAATTTATTATACACATTTATGAGTTACACCCCCTACAAAGGGAAACTATCAAAGTTTTTTCTGCGTATATAACTTTCTCAATAAATTTGAATGTGGGTTACCTCGGTGGCACGACAAATATCCAGGCTTGAAGCATGTTTGATGTTACCGTAGCCACAGCGTCCCTTATGTGTGCTATCAGATGTTGCAGGTCGTTACCTTAACCTGGTAGACAATATTCTTCACAACCCCACAAGAATAAATCCATGGGGCTAAGCGATTGGTCCACCTCTACCAATTCACATCCCAGCCATTTCTCTGTCCAGGTGATTCCTAACATGGTGGC
This sequence comes from Cryptotermes secundus, assembly GCF_002891405.2. Classification (NCBI taxonomy): domain Eukaryota; kingdom Metazoa; phylum Arthropoda; class Insecta; order Blattodea; family Kalotermitidae; genus Cryptotermes; species Cryptotermes secundus. Next base: position 878,738 of record NW_019723915.1, on the reverse strand, counting down.
AAAAATGTGGCGGCGCATGCGCGTAAGCCGGGTATAAAAAAAACTTTCAAGAGTTTTCCTTTCCGATGACATAAACCGGATACGTGTACGACAATTAATTTCCCAAAATGGGAAAAAATAAACAACCTCGACACCGTAGGGTATGAGAGGAATGGATTAGGTAAAGTAAGTAAAGTAAGAAAGCTATGACGTTTCGGCGGTTTAAAAAATAAAAAAAAATTATCGATTAGTTTCGTCACGCTAACCACCCCGCATGCTTGTAACAGGAAATAAAAGAAAAAAGCAACGTTGTTTTAATATGTTTTACAGCCGTTCAAGATGGACACTATAATCATAATAGAGGACGACAATTGGTATTAATATGTGGCAAACTGATAATAAAATTGGAAAGGAAATTAAGGCAGGGAAGTGTATGTACCTCATATGCAGTTCTACCAACCTTTAATCTCTGGGAGTGATGTATGTTCTTTATGAAGTTGACAAACACTGAACTTGATTCCATTCTTCACAATACATCATTCACTAGAAATTCAATTCTCCAATTTGTCAGGAGAAGTTGCATACTTTCCTCTCAGTCTCTAATAACTTCGCAAAAGCAAGTAAAAGGAAGTTCCATTCTTAAAACTGGTGCAGCACTAACTTTTCTTTTACTGCTAGTGGGTGGGACTAAGTCCCTTGTACTGCGGCCACTTCTGGCCTATTGTACCAGCCCCAGATGATAGGTGAGGGTGATTGTAGAGCAGTTGGTGGAATGAAGATTGGCAGGGGAAACCAAATTACTCGGAGAAAACCTGCCCCAACACCACTTTGTCCACCACAAATCCCACTTGACCGGACCCAGGCTCGAACCCGGGCCCCCGCTTGAGCTATGGCGTGGCCCGCAGTGATCTCTTAGTTTAGAGGTCAAATTCTTGTGAGCAACTTCCACATTACGATTCTTGGCAAATCCCCGTATGAACACAGACCTCACAGCGGTTTCCGATACGGTTAAATCGGGTGTTTCATAATTTCAAAATTTTAGTCCAGGTGAGCTGAAAATATATAGCTTCATTTGACTATAACATAATGTAATCGAAACGAAAATAGGAAATTGCGGCAGATTATGCACAAATGAGATTAATGCATTCGCCTGACAACTCGGTAATCCAAACCAGCATCGGCAGCGCAACATGACACAGTCTCCAGATCAACAGGCACAGCATTCCCTTACAATTGGAGATTCCTAGAACTAAGGGCCGATACACACGATTCGCATCATGGCATGCCTCATATGTGACCACTCAATCAACATGACAGTCCCCTATTCACGAATGTGGGGTGTGGCACACAGAACACTGCACTTTGGCTTCCGGCATTCTCCTATGAGGGAAACTGAGAAACTGAAGGCAGTTCCAGTTTACCTCGAACGAGATGTAAAATATAGGATGTCTGCTTGAAAGATATCCAAAATAAAAAAAAATATTTCTCGGAAAGTAATTGTCATACAGGTATCCGGTTTATATCATCGGAAAGAAAACCCCTGTAAGTTTTTTTTCCCCCACCCATGCCCGGCTTACGCGCATGCGCCGCCACATTTTTGCCACCATGTTAGGAATCACCTGGACAGAGAGATGGCTGGAATATGAATTGGCAGAGGCGAACCAATCGCTTGGCCTCCTAGGTCGCCAGTTTTAACCCCACTGAATTTTTTCTTGTGGGGTTATGTGAAGAACATTGCTTACCAGGTTAAGACCAACGACCTGCAACACCCGAAAACCCGCGTAAGGGACGCTGTGGCTATGGTAACACCGAATATGCTTCAAGCCTGGATATTTATTGTGCCACCAAGGGAGCCTACATTTAAATTTATTGAGAAAGTTATATACTCAAAAAAACTTTGATAATTTCCCTATGTAGTGGTGTAACCCATAAATGTGTATAATGAAAGCTCTCTGAGATATAATTACTTTATTCTGGATTCCGTTCATCCGGACATCCTGTATAAAACGATGGCCTATATAAGAATTTCCTCTGTACTTAGTTTGTTTTACAGTCTTTTGAATGGTATAATGTGATACGGTTTCTTTCCCTGTGGGTAAAGAGGCAGGGTGTGAAGCTGGCCACTCAATTTCATCTGATACCGAGGTGAAGAATGAGGTAGGCCACTCCCCATTACGTCTTCATGGTGTCGTGCTTTATTAATTAGGCACAGGGAGAAAATTATCTTTTCACATTTACCATGTGCAATAAATCATCGCCTTTGGCAGGGTGCACCGGAGTACAACACTGGTCTGTCGTCCGACTTTGAGGGCATGTTGAAACTTGCCATAGGAAAGTTTACCGACGGATAATAAGATTCAAAGGAGGGCAAACTGCTGTTGTCGATATGGGCGCGAACATCGACATATGTCAAATTGATCAATTTGTCCGGGACAGGTGAAGCGTTAGCACTACTGGGACTGGACCCGAAATCTGCAATCATGTGAAGATGTGGAGCAAGACTGACTTATGGCCCTGCCGAAAGAATTGTTGATGGTAGGAAAAGCCTGCCTTCTGATTAGTCGGAATGCGTGAACCGTAAAGTAGGTAATTATCTAGAATAGTCGGATGTCTCACTAAGGTGTGATTAATGTGTTAGAATCCATAACAATTAACCCTTTAATATTTAGTTTTTTTCTGTGGCGCTACAGCCCCAATTTGAATCTAGGCCTACCTCCATGAAACTCTCCGTTTCACTTCGGTTTACTAGATCTTACACATTCGGTAGGACTCCTTGGGCGGGTGATCAGCTCGTCCCAAGGCCTCTACCTGTAGACAAACACAGAAAAACGCACACAAACATCCATGCCCAGAGCGGGATTCGAACCCACGATCCTGGCTTCCGAGCGAGCGAAAACAGTGCACGCCTTAGACCGCTCGGCTACCGTGACCGGCTTAATATTTAGTTACCTTCCTGCATTTACAAACGAGAGGTCGAAATACAGTTTCTCGTAACACAGAGCAGTCGCCAGAATAATCTACTCATTTTGAACAGAGGTATGCAGTAACAATGCGGAGGAGTTATTTGCCGGGCCGGCCGCGCCATAGCCCAAGCAGTTAGTCGCTGGCTTCCTACGGCGGCGGCCCAGGTTCGATCCCGGGTCTGGTCAAATGGGATTTGTGTTAGACAAAGTGATGCTGGGGCAGGTTTTCTCCGAGTACTTCGGTTTCCCCTGCCAATCTTCATTCCACCAAAATCTCCATCATCATAATCACCCGGGGGGGGGGCTACAATAGGCCAATCAGTGGCCGCAGTGCCGAGTGGACCCAGTTGGCAGTCGGTACAGTGTAACGCAACACAACTATTATTACGGCCCTTTGGAAACACATATGAAGATATACTGCAAATATTTTACACAGAAAATTTAGGGTTTTACAGAATGATCCTGGTATATGCTATAACCGTAAAAGACATGTTCTAAATGGAACCAAGTCACCCGAAAAAGGAGAAATTGGGCATGGCCTAGTGCAGTACACACGACTGACGTGACGATACTTGTACCGTGGGCATCAGTAAATGACACACAGTAGGCCTAATGTGCCACTATTCACAACAATACGTGTACATTCTGTTACATCTGGAAACGTTAGAAAATCATGAAGCGATATGCCGCTGTATTATTATTATTATTAGAGGGGGTGGGTTTCCCCATGCACTAAGACCAGTTATGGGTCCATTGGGCGTCCCCCTTTAATTTCTACTGTCGCCATACCCTACCGGTACTGGTGCGTGCTATCAGCCCCGTTAAGCCAACGAGGTCGGCCGTCGGTACCTGATATTTCCCCCATCTACCAGAGGCATTGGAAAGTACTTGGGTGGGAAATTGTTGCCTTATTTTGCTCACAGGTCTCCTAGAGACACGAGGATCTTTTACGTGCCGTAAATCTACGACACGGCTTAAAGTCCCTCCCGGAGGACTTGTTCCCTGAATTTTTCCGCCCTTAAATTCCACGACCTCCGCCGGGTTTGAACCCGCATACCTTGAGTCATGGGGTGGGAACCTTACCCCTAGACTACGGAGGCCGCTGTATGCCGCTGTAGGAGCTCAAGCATTGTTCACAGCAAGCAACAAGAGCCATATACACAATGACACCACAAACGAAGTTAGTTAAGTAGGTCGACAGAACTGATAATGGTTAAAACATTATATCTTTTAGTCGTCATCTTCTTGCGTCATAAAAGAAGAAAAAAATGTTAATATTCCTGAAATATCTGTTCAAAATTCTAGGAGGAAATATATGTCAGAATTAATTTTTTGCTAGTGTTTTCTCCTGTCAGGTTGACATCTCAGTGTAATACATTCACCACATAAGAAATGTAAGGCAGATTAAGTATCACATGCCAGTTCATAATCAAGTGCCGACCCACAAAAATAAGTCTGCTATATTTAAATTTGCCACCTCCGTATAATACTAAGTGTATTTTCTACTTAATAAATATTTCGTAATTTAAATATTGTTAACTTGAAACAAAGAAGTGTGCTTGCGTAAATATATCGCGAAGAAAAGGTGCATTAGTGAACCTGAAGTGATCCATCACTTCTTACGACATGAGGCTTCCTACTATAGCACCGTACCTGGTGTGTCTGTTGATGTATAAATCGCTTTATGGGACAAACTCTCGTTTTCTGCGGAAATACATTTCCCCACCGGGGCTAGCAAAACACCACGTCTCAACCTCATAACTTATAATGAAATGTTAAATTGGCTTATCTCAAATTCATGTAAATTCTTTTAATTTCTGCTGCATAAATTTGTAATGAACAGCAACGCACTCAATTTCAAACGAACAAGTTCCATAACAAATTTAATCAATAAAAACACATCTTTAAGGCAGCTTTAAAGTAAGGCACTGAACAAATATATGGTGATATTTTCACACAGAGAAAGAAAATAAATTTCATCACACAAGAAATAAGAAAATTAATCAGTAAATATGAGATTGAATCAAATAAATGTTATATGCTTGTTTTATAGTACTGTGGCATGTCTGCTAGAAGCCAGAATTGGGTAGCCAGCCGAAGTACTCGGAGAAAACACACCCCAGCGCCAATTTGTCCACCGCAAATCCCACTTTACCAGACCCGGGATCGAACCCGGGCCGCGGCGGTGGGAAACCAGCGACTAACCGCTTGAGCTATGGCGCGGCCCATATACACACAATTAAATTACAAGAGTTACGTTACATAATATAAAATATAATGCTACAGAGAATGTCGCACAGAACGCGGATAACGGCATGTTGGCAAGTTCTCGCAACTGGATTACTGCTTCTGTTAGAAGCTGTGGATCGTGTGTCATAATAATACATTAAGTAGTGTAGCTGATAGCATTAGCTGTTATGAACAGAAGCTGTCATTATATTTGTGAAGTTTATTTCCATCTATCCATTCCAAATCTTCATCATGAGCTCAGTCAGCGGCACCAACCCGATACACCATGCCGAGTCCAACAATAAACTACGGTACACAGGTATTAGCAAACCGATTCAAACACCGCCTGAGACTGGTACATGGTCTTCAGAGTCGAATCGGCCTCCCTAAAATATGTAGATACTGTTATGCAGCGAAAGTGACCCAAATGCGCGCGATTCTGTTTCTTGCGTACAAATTTGCTTCCTTCTTTGGTTATTTCGGACGACTTAATAAGAAATATTTTACTCATACTAGAATTATCAAGAGCCGGTCACGATAGCCGAGCGGTCTAAGGCATATGCTGTCTTAGTTCGCTTGGAAACCGGGATCGTGGGTTCGAATCCCACTTAGGGCATGGATGTTTGTGTACAGGTAGAGGCCTTGCGACGTGCTGATCACCCACCCAAGGAGTCCTACCGAATGTGTAAGATCTAGTAAAACCGAAGTGAACGGAGAAGTTCATGGAGGTAGGCCTAGGCCCACTGGGGCTGCAGTGCCAAGGGGGAAAAAATTTATCAAAGTAAATTCACCATAGCCAGCTCAACTAGAACGCAACTATCAGGAAACTGACTCACATGTCCCTTGATGTTCCGGTATTATAAAGCGGATTTAATAAAAGTTTCTACGCAGAGAAAATTATCACAAAAATAACGGGACTGCATTCAGTAGAATCCTTGCAAAACATTTGTGAATCCTGATTACGCGTGCAGAATATTCATTTCTTCGCTGTACATAGTTTCGTGTAAGTTGCATATTACTGAACTACGTTTATATTTCTGCTAGTGTCATCATTCTAACTCAAAAACTCAACCTATCAGAAGAAACACAGGTATCTTGGGGAAAGTCGGCTCGGCGAACTTTCTGCTCACACCAGTATCGTCAGCGGGACTGAACAGTTGGAGGTTTGTACAAGAAAGTAGAGATTCTGTACTCACTGCTTGTGTCCTGTTTCGGCTGGTTCCCCGGTGATGTGGCCCAGTTCACCTTCATCTCCTGCGAACAATACACAAACACACATCCGTAAGACTTCATCATACAGAGAGCTTGCTGTTAATTAAGCATGGCGAGCAGTCCCTTTGTCCCCTAACTCTTGTCATATGCAAGAGATTTAAAACTTCCGGACACGCTGCTTCCTCCGAAACCACTTCCTAAACATGTGACATTAAAAGTGGGGATTTTTTTACTTCCGTGTCTAGCTTAAATGTTCCTGTTCAGTGCCAAAATGTAGTCAAGCGTAGGTTTAACCTTAAATTTTTTCTGCCTCCTCATCGACAGTAGAAATGTAAACACAAAGTCTTCACACTGCATTTATGGTTAGACTTGATGCCATTTAAATCCCAATAGTTTAATTTACACCACCTGTTTTAACTTCTTAAAATTCTGCATTCTACCCACCGAGTGTATAGTGTAAAACTCTCACAACGAACCGTGGTTCTTTCTCAAACAGCATTAACTGGTTGATTTCTGGGTTGAAGTAATACGTTTCCTGTGAAGTAAAATCTCGATTGCTGTATATGACGGAGTAAATTCAGTCCAGAAACATTTAAGAAACAAAACTATAGTTATAAATAATCAACATTTTTGTATAGTCGGACATTACGTTATCTACAATGTGAAAGGAAGAACTGCAGATATTAACAACATATATTTTTAATTTTTTAAGCATAGGTCATAAGAATAAACGCTCCGATTAAATCTTGCAGATCATAACAACATCTTCATCTCTAATCCGCACATAGATTACTGTAGTGTAAGCCATTATTGAGAAATCTGATATAAAGTTTAATTTGAATGAAATACATCCAATAAATTATGGGTGAAAACACTGAAAATCAAATTTAATCCAAGTCTGTCAACAATTTTTGGGCATTAGAAATGCGAAAATAACCTCCAAACTGTGCGAACATTTTATACACGTAATGCAAATAAGGTATACGCGCTACATAAACTGTAATTGATACGTGCTGACTGTACATTACATGTATCGGTGAACCCCAGGTGGCTGGAGTTTCAATTGATATCAATCAATAATCAATCTTGATTTCACTGACCACGCAATGAGCGCGATGGGATATACGCGCGTCAGTAAGTCATATTTTATCCTGTTCAGCAATGTGACTTTGACCGATCTCAACTGCATGCAAAGTATTTGAAGTATGCAGTCTAAATCCTGGCAGTATCGTCAAATAAACCGAACAATTCTTTTTACTCTTTGGAAACATCAGAGCAGCCTGTATTTTACATAAGCAGTCGCGGACAACCGACAAGGAGTGGTCCTCCAGGTTGGGGGTTAGGCGTGGGGCTAACAACCCCAAACCATAAAAAATAACTTTTTACGAAAATGCACACAAAGCCTCGGACCTGGACGGATCCTCTGGTTAAACGACCCAAGCTAAAGAAAATTAATCTTCTTCAAGTCAAGGAGGATGAGGTGGGCAGGGCATGTAGCACGAATGGGGAGAATAGGAATGCATATAGGATATTGGTGGAAAAGCCAGACGGAAAGAGACCACAGGGAAGACCAAGGCATAGGTGGGTGGACAATGTTAAAATGGATCTCAGAGAGATAGGATGGGATGGTATGGACTGGACTGATCTGATCTGGCTCAGGATAGGGACCAGTGGAGGGTTCTTATGAACATGGTAATGAACCTTCGGGTTCCATAAAATGTTGGGAAATTCTGGAGTAGCTGTAGATTTGGCAGCTCATCAAGAAGGGCTCAGCTCCATGAGTAAGTAAGTAAGTATAGATTATTTAGCGAAGGTATCAGTATCTCAGGATACACAGTATCGAATGTTACGATGATTAACGTATAATGAATTGGAATACAATATGAAAAGAAGTGGTCTTGGCTTGTTTCAAGGTGGCATCCCGGAATTTGCCTAAACAAGTTAGATTTTTTTTAGTTTCTTTGGTTGGGTGAGACTGGGCCCACTTGGTACGTCGGCCACTAACTGACCTACTGTACCAGCCCCGGATGATAAATGATGAGTGTGGAGCAGTCGGTGGAATGAGAATTGGGAGAGGAAACCGAAGTACTCGGAGAAAACTTTCCACAGTGCCACTTTGTCCACCATAAATCCTACATGACCTGACCTGGGTTCGAACCCGGGCCGTCGCGGCGGGAAGCCGACGACTAACCGCCTGAGTTATTGCACGGCAAACGCCTGAACAAACTAAGAAACACCACAAAAAGCCTAGGTGTCCCAGCCAACATAACGAACCGGGCACCTCCCAAAGAGGACACAGAACATTACTGCCGAGCCAGTCTGCTGAATGCAAATTAGTCATTTGCACGTTCGGTAGATGTCAGGAAAGATTTACCCTGACTTAGCTGTCACATCAGGACAGTTTCATTCGTTCTGATTTCGTAAAGTGCAAATTGAATTCAAGTCAATAAACTTTTAACAGGCAATTACGTAACTGAGGATCTAGAAATACGTAAAAAGCACTGAAAGTTCCACAACGGTCAGCTGTGTATGCGTTGCAAAGTGGCCAGGGAACCAGGAGGCAACAGCCAGATGGCCGGTGGCCTCTGGAATAGCTGTTTCAGTCGAGTGGAGAGAACCACACGGCGAAACACATTCAGGATACGGTAAATTTCTTTACTAGACGCCAAATGTTCCTGTGTCGTGCGCTTCTGCTTGAGTGGCCAATATGCCTTACCTTCATATCCTCATACAGGGTTAGAAATTCGATTCATCCATCTGTTTTACGGATGAGTGACCCGTTTGATTTTTATCAAAACAATTTTTTGAAAAGTGGGTAAGGGGTGGAGGAATAAGCCAGTTTGTTATTTTAAGGCAAGAGGCACATCAGAAGAATCCAGTGTAGCAGAACAGGAGCAAATCTTATCGGTTCCAGGAAAGCTCCGGCTTTAATCTTTCGAAAAACGTTAGCCTGCTCGATCACAGGAGGAGAGTGACACGGGCAGACATTAACATCACTGGGAAAGAATGCGAGAAAAGGTGAGGAAGAAAGAAAACAGAGAAGGAGAAGAAGGGAGAAAGAAGGGAACATTGAAATCGGAGTTCCGCTGTCGTTGGAGATATCTGGTAATACTCAAAACACAAAATCGTGGATACAAAACACCTGGACCCACGTGTGACGTCATGGTTGCCACTCCCTTCGCATGACCGGAGTCATTAGCCACCATCTGATGTACTGGGTCATTGGCACGGCAACTCATGTGTCCAGGTTCAACCACATGTATCAGAACATCACCGAGGCTGGTGAAAAGTATATATATTTCCGTCCACTATATTTCTTCATTACATGTGCTGCCATCAGTGGCGGCATATCGAAGCTCTGGAAGTATAACCTTTTTCTTCTCTCACAAAAGGATATTTCTACACCTTCACAGAATATGCAGAGTAGACGGTAATAATAATAATAATAATAATAATAATAATAATAATAATAATA
>NW_019723915.1:798545-868778 GCF_002891405.2 Cryptotermes secundus | reverse complement strand
ATAATAATAATAATAATAATAATTTATTCATCTCGATTTATTTATTTTTAGTGTGTTAAAAGAGGAAATGTGTGTGGGTGTGAAACTTGGTCCGTAACATTAAGGAAGGAGCATCGACTGAAGGTGTTTCAGAACGGTTGCTGAGGAGTACACTTGGGCCGAAGAGGAATGAAATGTAAGAGGTTGGAGCTTCATTGCTTGTACCCTTTGACAAGTGTAATTACAATGATCAGCGCAAGAAGGATGGGACGGACAGAGCACGTAGCAAGCATGGTGACGTAGAGAAATGTATATAAGATTTTGGTGGGAAAACCAGAAAGAAAGAGACTACTAGGATGACCTGGTTGTTGGTAGGAGGAAATAAAATGGAACTCAGAGAAACGGGATTGGTTGGTATGAACTTGATTGGTCTGGCTCACGACAGGGATCATGGGAGAGCTTTAGTGAATATGGTAAAGAAAATTCTGAGTGAGACAGTTGAGTTGAGAGGGCGGTTCAGTTGAGAGCCAGCCTGTGAAGAGAAGACTAGGAAGTTGCTGTGAAATGGCCGCCAGTCTGGGAACCAGTTAGTTCAATTGTCAGTCGATAGGAGTTCTGCACGGGCGGCTGTGACGAAAGAACCAGAGTGTGGGAAGCTGAAGAACCTCCACTGTGTTAAATCCGTTGCCATTGGAAACTGTAATTCATAGATTGAGGACACCAATCTGTGTATCAGTGATCTGTAAAATGTAGTATCAAGTGATCAGTACATCCACTATTGAATCCATACCCCGTCTATAGACACACACCGCTAAATACCTGACGATAATCTTATAAGGGGCTTGAATCCGTAAAGAACGACTGCACGGGGGTGGGTGTTCTGTGCATGATATTCATAACTCGCTAAAATGAATACTAAATACTAAATGGAGTGCAGACTTAAGGACGTAACGCAATGAGAACTGGGTGTTGGGCCCAAGTGGAATCGCCTGTTAAGATGTTCGGCTTCCGGTTGGGCATCGAACTCCATGTCTCTTTGATGTGAAGTGCATTACAGAGCGAGGGGATGACTCTGAGGGCAGCTGCAGTAGAGGAGGCCGAGAGGACAGGGAGGAGGAAAATGAAGAATAGAGAAAGAGGGAGACAGAGAAGGATGCGGTGGGAAGGAAGAAAAATGGAAAGAGACAGAAGATATGAGAAAATGCGGGTAAATGAAGAGGAGGATTGGAAACATAACAACTATGGAGGAGGAGGAGGAGGAGGAGGAGGAGGAGAAGAAGAAGAAGAAGAAGAAGAAGAATGCGTGAGTCACGTCCGCACGGTAAACACTTGTACAGGAAAACGGAAACTTCCAAGGACACTTCGGGTTGCTTTATATTACACAAAGTTAGAATCCGCGTTTATATGGTCACTTCGGTTTACGAAGTTTGCGGTCAATGTGTAACCTGCTGTCACTGACCGCAGCGAGAATACATTCTCATCTGCTTCAAACCACAACCCTGGGGGAGTTCCCCGAAATTAGACACAATATATGCATGAATTTAGTTAAGTTCCCACACCCCGGGCTGCCGGTTTTGAATTGTTGATTTCATCATCTACTTTGTAGCACTACAGCGGAGCACTGCAACGTCTGCATACTCGTATGTCACTGACAACTCACAATGAAGCCTCGAAAGGGGTATATGCTTACAAGAAGCATTCCTTCGCTCTTTCAGGTACAAACGAACTGCAATGCGTTAGTTTATCTAAATGCATGAAATGCATACACGCATTTTTAGAGGCTTGGCCGAACGCGTGTCTCTATGGCTCAATCTCCGAAAATTGTTGAATGTATGTCCATCGAAGTTTGCATTAGAGGTATATACTTGTATGTCACCACGCAATTTCACTTCCTACTACAAAGGAGTACGCCCCGTTAAACTTTCATATGTGAAGCAGAATTTTCATATCAATATCTCAGTTTTTACTTGGATCACAGGAATCTGTTGCTTAGCAACTGGCGTTCTTTACAGAATCGTTACTTAGCAATGTGTCTGCATGCTACAATATAAGAAGATTGCCATTACTTTTCAGTTCAATTTCACATTAACATAACGTCAGTGAGCAATGGGAATGTGGAACAGTGCATTCTTAAAATGAGGACGTTTCGGCTGTTGTCACTGTAGGCGTATATGATAAAATTAGGACACAAATACTAGAACCCTTACGGTTTATGGTTGCGAAATGAACAAGGAATGGAAAATTGATGTTATGTCACGAAGAGATGCATAAAATAATACAATGGTAGAACACGTTACGGACAATTCAGTAGGCTCTGTGAAGGAGGCATGCACAAGGAACTGTGAAGAGAACGAATAGAACGGAAAGTTGGCGAAATTTCTAGATAAAAATGACAAATATTTAGAGGTCCTTGAAATATGTCTGCAATACACTAGGTAGCCTAGATAATTAATTAACATACTTTTGGTCACAAAATTAGAGAAATATGAAACTTCGGGTAAGTTTTTTTTTCCTTCTAAAAATTACAGTTGTGTTGTCTTAACGTGATTTACAATTCAAGTCGTACAGAACCTTCTGCACTGTATCGCGATTAGTACACATAGAACATGAGAAATTCATGGAGATGTTACTTTCGGAAAACCTTAGAAAAAGAGTCAATTTAGGGCTGCGCCATAGCTCAAGCGATAAGTCGCTGGCTTCCCACCCAAGTGGGATTTGCGGTGGACAAAGTGGCGCTAGGGTAGGTTTTTCTCCGAGTACTTCGGTTTCCCCTACCAATCTTCATTCCACCAAATTCTCCATCATAATTACCCGGGGCAAGTACAATAGGCCAATCAGTCGTCGCCGTGCCGAGTACACCCAGTTGGACTCCACCCCTCACTATGCGAATTAAAATTTTTAAGGATCAATTTACGAAACTGTTATGTACATAGATAGGAGGATATTAAAATATTTACATGTAAGTTGAGTGGATCCACGGATCCATCAGTGTGTTATATACTATGTACCACATAATATATTCCATATTACAGTGGGCTGGTAAGTATATTGTCACGTATAAGGGGTATGCGTGACTAATAATTGTGGGTTCTAGATTTGATGATTGGATTTACTGAACGTGCCTATTACAGTTACAGTTGATTATAACAGTTCACAAGTTGATCTCCTTCCATAAGGACGTCTTGTCGTCTGAACGTCGGACTGTTCTCTAGTCTCTACACTTCTACGTCTCAGTACGACTCACTGCAAAAGAATTACGTGTCCATTTATGAACCGTTGCGGATCGCAGAGAGAACACACACTTAAACGGTTCGTCTGTTGTAATCTGCGTATCCGTTGCCATGGTAATGCGTTGTCCAGTAACGGTCTATTCCGCGTTGCCATGGGAACGTACTCAGCGAAACCTCGGCCAGCAGATGATCATATTCCGGCTTTCAGGCGTCATGTCACAGTACAATATATTATATAGTATACATACTAAATATTACATCGGTGGATCCACTTGGCTTACATGTAAAGTGCATGATTCATTAATTGTAACTAAACAAAGGGCCTGAAGATGGCACACATGTGCCGAAACATGTCCCAGACAGAAACTCCAATCGCTGAAAATAGCATTGCGCTGACAGGAATAAAACAAATATTGACTTCAGTGATTTACACAACAGGATGCAACGAAATATGAGTGCATTAAATTCGCTTCTTTATACTACTATTTAGAACGTATTTTTGATGCCTAGGGAACCATGAGCCTGTTCTCTGGGCACCCCTGTTTGTTTCAACGCATGGAGTCTGCTAGCCTTGCCAACACGGTAAATTCCCTCCCCTGCGGAAAGCAGATAGATTACACTGCCACACATCGGTCCGATATTAATTAATTTGCATTTTCATGACATACTTACATTTACTTCTCTAACAGAAACAGAAGTCAAATTCTGATATTTTTTTTTTTGCTATTAACGTTTGTATGAAATCGTGTTTTTTGTATAAAATATTAATAATTCTTTGATTATTGAAACAGACATCGGATCGCGATTCCGGACCACATACACGGAACAGGTGAATAAGCGGTAAAGCCTCTGAACCTCGTTCGGTAACAATCCGATTGGGGTTCAGGTACCAGATACAAGAACAAACAAATAAACAAAATCCATGGCCTATAGTCCGCAAGCGAACTATATCGACCGAGCGACCGCTGCTTGTCGGCGAAATTAGTGCCAACTTCAGCGGATAGAGGGTGTCGCGTGGTCAGCGCAACGGATCCCCACGGCCGTTAATTTCGGTTCTCCAGACCGGGACCGCTATTTCCTTGAAATAGCTCCTCAATTATCCCCACGAGGCTGAGTGAACCCCGCTGCAGATCCAGTACTTCTCAGAAAATCTTGTAGCACCGTAAATCGAGCCCCCGCGGTCTTTTAAAATGTTTTTTTTTTTTTTACAAAATCTTTCCCTACCAAAAATTCTGAATGTATCTTCTGCCTTCACACCTTAATGCCTTTGACATTACTACCATAAGACACCTCTGTAAATCAAGAAATTACTCCTTACGTAATATCAAAATGGGATAGTTCTTTCCTCTTTGACTCAATTTTAGAAATGTCCGCAATATACGCTCTTCCCTCAGAGCAAGGGGCCTTGAGACACAATCTCCCTAAACAATTGTTACAATTAGTTCTACTTGTGTTAAACGCCAGTATTTTGGAAAGAACGGGATACTACATGATTTTAATACTGCACCACCACTAACATAATAATTAATAATTTATCCAATTCATTATTACCCTCAAAGATATTTTATTAACATATTTCTTCAAGTATTATGTTGTATTTTGAAAAAGAAACAGAACTTTTTTTTAAATAGACAAGACAATGGCTAATGTCCAAAAACATAATGCTTGTAGCAATATACACAAACTTTTAGATATTACAAACATATTTCTTATTAACAGAAAGTATGATGATGGAATACTGTATTGTACCTCGCCTTACTTTCGGAAATGCTTTATACGTTTCTCACACTCCCTTGCGTGTTGCTCACCATTCGCTCACACATTTCACATGAGCATATGACAATCCAACATTGTAGCCAGTACGGCGCTATTGTTTAACTAAGCCCGGTAATTAAGTGATATAATGAGACGTGTTGGAGTACGGAACCTCGCTGTCCTACTTGTCTGATTTGACAACTGTATCCGCCCCATCCCAGCCCTTTCATCGTCCGTCGATTCGTTTGGCCAATCAGTCACTCAAATACGCGATGAGGCGTGAAAAACATTACTACAATTATTGGGCAAAGATTGCAGACATCGGGGGCCAGGGAAAAGGTTCAGCTGTTGACCAAAAATCTGTGACAGACGCGCATTCAACGCACGAAAGAGAACTGGTTCATGATTTCAATATAATTTACGTTTTTGTTGATTTGCTGAGTTTTTAATTAACGTTACTTTATGGGAATTACCCACTCCCACATGGGTCAATGATAAAATGGAATTGGATTATTATTTAAAACTTTCAGACTTGAACCCACATTGTGTGAATGTGAAGTCGGATTTCTGTAGCAGCAAATGTTTGTGTTCATGAGAGGAAGAGAAATGCGACAGTTGTATTATGTTGTGCCAAAAGCCCTGGAAAGGTGTAAAGCTGGAGAGAAAACAAGAAAGACTTTAGGCAAATAAGGAAGGCAACAAGACATATGTAAAGAAAAAAAGAAATAAAGAAAGAAAGAAAGGGTGAAATAGGTAAAAAAAGTATAAAAGAATGAATCATAGCATGAATAACCGCCTCTGTGGTCTAGTGGTCAGAGTTCTTGACTACAAATCCAGAGGTCCCTTGTTCGATTCCCTGCGCTACCAGATTTACTAAGAAGTAGTGGGTCTAGAACGGGATACACTCAGCCTCGTGAAGATAACTGAGGAGATATTTCAAGGAAATAGCGGCTCCGGTCTAGAAAACCGAGATTAACGGCCGTGGGGATCCGTTGCGCTGACCACGCGACACCCTCTATCCGCTGAAGTTGGCACTAACTCCGCCGACAAGTGGAGGTCGCTCGGTCAGTATAATTCGCATGAGCACTCAAGCCACGGAATTTTTGTTTGTTTGTTTGATAGCATGAATGTTAGCACAATTTTTTAATAATGAAGTGGCAGGTATTTGGAAGATCGCGGTTGTGGCCTAATTGATATATTTATTTCAGAATTTGCCTTCAAGGACTGAGAGAAACAAGAAAAAAAAACTCAGTCAAGACAGCCGGTGTCCCGGCCGAAATTCGAACCGAAAATGCCCGGGCTACACCAACTTGCTCAACACATATGTTAATACACTAACTTTATATAAGCGTACGCTCATCAGCTCGGAATTACGTATTATTTTTTCGGAAAAACCTCGCTCTAAAAGGCGCAGTCTTTTCGTGTTTTTAACGTAGCACTCCTACTTGTATTGGAGCCGAGATAGCGCAATCGGTAGAGCTATTAGCTATGGGCTGGATGGCCGAGGGGTCGGAGTTCGAGTCCCAGTAGGGTCAAGAATTTTCTCTTCTCCACGTTGTCCAGATTGGCTCTTGGATTGACACAATCTCCTATCCAATGTGTACCGGTGTCTCTTTCCCAAGAGGAAAAGAGGCCGGGGCGTGAAGCTGACCACTCATCTCCAGCTGGCCCCACATACGCCTTCATGAAGTAGTGCTTGATTAGTTGAGCACAAGAACAGTTTCGCCTTTACCTTACTAGTACTTGTAAGCATAGTACTGTAACCACGGAACAAATTCCAGTCCTTTCCATCAGAGATTTCCCAAGAAGGTGGGGTTCTGTGGTGAAAAAGGAAAGGCAGATGAAAG
Organism: Cryptotermes secundus; assembly: GCF_002891405.2. Lineage (NCBI taxonomy): Eukaryota > Metazoa > Arthropoda > Insecta > Blattodea > Kalotermitidae > Cryptotermes > Cryptotermes secundus. The sequence continues at coordinate 861,967 of NW_019723915.1, read as the reverse complement.
CCTGATATTTTGAATGGCTCTCCTATCTGCATGCAGCAGAAAACATGCTTACAGCTGCAAGATGGCTGTATCGGCTCCGAGGGATCACTGATGAGAGTCACGCTGTCCAAACAGACGGCTTATTGGATTACTTTCGTCAGTAACCTTCAAAGCAATACAATACACATTATGCGCGACTGAAAACAAAATTGATGTTGCGCCTATGCAAACAGACGTAGAAAATGAAAGATACTGTACTCGTATAATGAACTTAGGCCAGTTAAATCCAATATAATTGGCATGAAACGGTGTTGCCAGGAAGAAAGAATTAATACAAATAACATTTTTAATTAGTGAGAGCTTGGAAGAAGGATAACAAAATGTGTTAAATTTATTAATCTCAGCGAAGCAGCTTGGGGGATATCAGTTTCACTAAACAGGATCTGCACCATGTCCAATTGCGAGCTATAGTGATATGGTTTCATTGCCAGAGAGCTGGTGGATTAGCTATTAATGGAAAATGCATCCTCTGCCTAGATACCAGGCTATGAAGCCTCACACCTCCCCCTCCAGAAGATAGCTACCTCCACCGTGAATTAGTTCCACTGGTAATTCTAATTGAAATTTTGGCGATTTTTCTCAAATATTCGAAAACATAAATAAATAAATAAAATATTTGATTTTGGGATAGTTCACTGACAGAGAAAGACCATAAGCATAACTTGGTTGTTAATTTTGAATATCAAGCACATTATGAGGAAGCCATAACATTGACAAACTGTGAATAAAAAAGTCTCAAGAAGGAAGTATACAATTTACATGTATTTGATTTCTTACCAAAGCACTGTATTCAATATCACTTGAATATTAAGAAAGAAACAGTGGACTCGTAACAAATAAAACAAGATTTTGGAACATGACGCCTGAAAGCCGGAATAGTCAAGTCAGCAGGGGCGGTCGTTGCTGGGTAACGGTTGGCTAAACACGTTCCCGAGTGTTACAGTGTCAACGAATGCACGTCCGTTGCTGGACAGCAGATTTGGTCACCATGGTGTTGCAGGCGTATCCAGTAGAATGCAGAAAAACATAGTACTGCAACCCTTAAATGAGGGAATTTCGATATGGTTCTCCCGAAGCGATAACAGGAGAGGTACTGACAGACATAGCAATGAGTGGTAGCTGAGAAGCCGTGACTCGTACTGAGTAGTAGAAGGCTGAGCTTCTTCGGGAAGTAGGGGAAACATACTGAGAGATTTGTTATCAAGAAGCAGTTCAATGTGTAAATTGTTCTAATTAAGTGTAACTTCAATAGAGGCGTCCAATAATCTGATCATAAAATCTAGAACCCACAATTATTAGTCACGCTACCCAATATGCGTGACAATATCTAAGTTAGCAATTCATATTCAATTAAACGAAAAAGAGAGTTAGCAATGACGGAAGTTAATTAGGTTTTCCGAGAGCGAATTGTGTTTAGTAAAATTTTTCCTCCTCTTCCTCCTCCTCCTCCTACTCCTTCTTTCATTTAACAGCCAAAGTAGCTTAAGACAAACGTTCAACAGAAAAACGAAGAAAGAGCGCAAAGGAGGACGAAGAAAGAAGGAAATTAAGGGACGAGGAGAAAATTAAGAAGAGATGGAAAAGGAGGGGAAGTTGGAAAATGAAGAGAAAGAAGACGAGAAGAATAAGAAAGAACGGCCATAAATAATATCAGATAAAAAGAAATGCAGGAAACTTTTGTTTATTAACACTGTTAACATCAATCTTACTCAGAGTAGGAGTTACTGAGCGAGAAATGCCGTTTATATCATTGGAAGAGTCAACGGGCAATGCTATAAGAACACCAGCAAATATGAACCACGTACGCCGTCTGCTGAAAGCCCACCGTACCGTCCGGGCGCTCAAAATAAGACAACGCTGGCTATCGAGCTAGGCTGAGAACCTATATTACGTTACATGGTTATCTAGAGGGCGGCTTGTATAATAAAGGATTGCCTTTTGTATTCAATATGTCACACAAATCCCCTTTACACCACTCCAAATCGATTTTCTCCAGCTTGGTCATAAGAGTAAATGGCTGTTTATAGGTTCCAGTCTAAAATATGTAAATCTTCCTCGACCAGGAGGTTCTAGCACGCGATGTCGCGTGGCGAAACCACGACGCTACATAGGGCACCAGTGCAAAGCTTCAATACGTACATCCTACCCAATTCATTTTATCACAGTACCGCATCGAAATACTTTAAAATCTAATACTTACGAAATTATAAGAATTTCAGTTGTTTATGTGTGCAACCAGTTAAGTGTGAATATCATATGCTGCTTGCACACTAATCTAAAAAAGAGTTCTGGGAAGAACTAATAGAATACTTTCCTTTGATACGACACCAGAGGAACAGAAAAAGAAAAAAATTGGGGGAGACATAGACATACAAACATAAAAGTGATCTCACAAGCTTCTTTATTTTTTAAATAAAGAAAGCAGGATACAAAGTTGGTGGCTTTATGATTTTGCAATCTGTGTGAAGTTTAAGAATAAATCCCGAAAAAATGTTGGCACGTCAACTAACTAAAAAAAAAAAACTCCGTGGTTTTAGTCCGCAAGCGAACCATACCGACCGAGCGACTTTCGCTTGTCGGCGAAGTTAGTGCCAACTTTAGCAGATAGAGGGTGTCGCGTGGCCAGCGCAACGAATCCCACGGCCGTTAATTTCGGTTTTCTAGACCGGAGCCACTATTTTTCCATTCAAGTAGCTCTTCAATTATCCTCACGAGGCTGGGTGGATCCCGTTCTAGACCCACCACTTCTCATTAAACCTGGTAGCACCGGGAATCGAACCAGGGACCTCTGAATCTATAGCCAGGAACTCTGACCGCTAGACCACAGAGGCGGTCAAGAAACAAATGCGACTACAAATAATTCTGGTCAGTTGAAATATGTTTACAACAGGTTCTAGTTTCTGATTAGGTGGTGTATTGTAGCCAACTGATAACACGACACAGGATCTTCTTTCAACAGTTATTAGCAATTCAGACGGTTAAGAAATAGCTGATTTTGTGCAACCGGAAAGTTAAATATAATAATTCCCCACACCAGCTCGCCACTTAAACCTGTTCTCAGGCATCTGAATCCCTTACAAATAATCATATATTGTATTTCTAAGATCCATTTTTATAATATTCGTCGGTCTACTTGTAGCTACCTAAGAAGTCCCTTCTTTTATTCTAGTGGTACTCCTCAGAAATTCAACAATATCGGATGTCCCAGATTGGTCAGTAGTTTATGTGTATTAAAATTTCAACAGAAGACTCCAATAAAAACTATAAATTTTATAGTATAACAAAAACTCAAGGCTAATATTGATCGCATTATTCGATAGTTTTATAAAATACCACTATACAATATTTATTGTGTTTTGTCGGACAGAACATTAGACTAATAATCTGACTGTCTTCACCTCTTCATGTCTGCGGTTCGTCTGAAACGTCAAGTCGATGTAGAATATACAAATGCACATGAGTCAATTTGTTCCTGCGTTTGTAGGGCGGGCTATAAGGCGCGTTAGTGTCGATGCTTGTGTGCGCCTGTTTTATATGTTACATTCAATTCAGCTTCTTGACAGGGAGCTCACAAAGCTCCACGAAGTGGCAGAATTGCCTTAGCACAAGACCGTAAGTTGCAGCTGAACACTGCCTCAAGGTCCCTGTATCATCTCATAACAAATATCCCAGAGGTAATAAGAATTTCTAGGCAAGAACACTAATTGATATTGACATTGTCTTACAGCGTAAGTGAACAATATTTCACTGAACGGTTCACAATGTTCACTTCGATGGCCGCACAAAAGTGTAAAGGTCGTCACATGCGGTATGCGGGCCGCGTAGTGGATATCAATATTTTAAGCGAATATTTTGTACGTGCTTCTAATTTTACTGCTACTTGATTTCATGATCCTATAAATATTGAAGAAAGACAAAATTTTAAAATATTCACTGCAAATGTTATACGTGCTGTAATTCTTACTGTAACAGAGAGATTCAGGTATGTTAGCAAGAAATCATGAAGGCTGTACAATATGCGAGACAAAAGCAAAATAAGAAGTTATGGGAAGAACCAATCGTCCACTTTAATTTGATACAAAATGGATTGAGCAAAGAAAACCAAAAAATTAGGAAGAGAGACATACAGATACGCAGACAGCAAGGCGATCTCATAAGCCTCGTAACAGAAATTGTGGGGGAAGGATACACAGTTATAAACCTAAAGAATTAGGGAGGATACATAGACAGATGGACAGACGGATACAAAAATAGCGAGCAAAGCGAATTCACAAATTTCCTTTTGTTTTTTCGAAATAAAGGAAACTTTGCTAAAATTGCATTACTTAAGGCAGTTGGGGTTCAGAAGGGGCAAGACCAATCAGCCGAAGTGGCAGCAGTGGTTGGATGCGGCATAGCGAGGAGTAATCAGAAGAAGGGATCAGGTACCGGAATTGGGGTGTTAACGTATGAAGCAACACAGCGCTCTCTCTCAGCAGTATGGGTTCGATCTAACAAGGCCATAAATGCAAGGGAGCAGAGCTCTGAACAGCAGCCTCCATTGCGATAACTTTGGAGTGGTCGGACGTAGCGAGACACTCAAGTGGCCCTTTCCACAAGAAACATGCTTTGCGATACCGTGCCTCGGCAACACGCACTGTGCATCAGGTATTTGTAGAAGCACTGAACATGACACCACAGAGTTCTTTGAGACTTTACATTCCCTTGTGAGTGGCTTCTCCTCACACACGAAACAGCGATAATATATGTAGGTAAAAACCGAGATTAACGGCCGTGGGGATCCGTTGCTCTGTCTGACCACGTGACACCCTCTATCCGTAAAAGTTGGCACTAACTTTGCCGACAGAGGCCGCGCCATAACTAAAGCGGTTAGTCGCTGACTTCCCACCGCGGCGGCCCGGGTCTGGTCAAGTGGGATTTGTGGTGGACAAAGTGGCGCTGGGTCGGGTTTCCCCTGCCAATCTATATTCCACCGAATTCTCCAACATCATAATCACCCGCGGCAGGCTACAATAGGCCAAGCAGTGGCCGCCGTGCCGAGTGGACCCAGTTGGACTCCACCCTCCTCTAAGCCAATTAAAAAAAAAATTGCTGATAAGCAGCGGTCGCTCGGTCGGTACAGTTCGCTTGCGGACTATAGGCCACGGAGTTTTTTTATGTACGTTCACACGAATAATTGAAGGGCGAAAAGTATGTGATTTTCTTGTTGCTAGTGGGGTGGGACTAAGTTCCTTGTACTGCGGCCACTTCTGGCCTATTGTACCAGCCCCAGATTACAGGTCAGGGTGATTGTGGAGCAATTGGTGGAATGAAGATTGGCAGGGGAGAACGAAGTACTCGGAGAAAACCTGCCCCAGCGCCACTTTGTCCACCACAAATCCCACTAGACCAGACCCGGGATGGAACCCGGGCCGCCGCGATAGGAAGCCAGCGACTAACCGCTTGAGCTATGGCGCGGCCCAAAAGTCTGTGATACATAAGGCCTATTAGACTAAGCATTAACTCTTAGGAGTCCGGTTAAAGAAGAAAACTGGTTATTGGGGATTATTTAAACCATAAACAATTAAAATTATGAGTATGGTCGTTTTTGTTGCAGCACCGTATAATTCGGAGAAATCCCGACGTTTCGGAGTAAGTCAAGCAAGAAACTAACAGAAGCAAAATGCAAGCTGGGTGAACTGCATATAAAAAATCAGGCGCTCTACAAGTCAGTCCAATCCTGGAACGAAATGTGGGGCAGACAACAGAAGTGACCACTGCAGGGAGACTCAGATCCTAGGGGTGCCTCGTTCATGAGGCTTGATTTTCCAGGAGTGGTTTTGTCTGCTTCCTGCTTGCTCCTATTGGTTTCTTGATGGCGTTAGCCTCCGATATGTCGGGATTCCTTGGCACTACCCGGCATTGTGACCTAGAATATCAAATGCAGTAGACCAAAGTAGACATCTGAATAGTTAAGACAGACTCTGTTTCGTGATATATGGGCCCACTAGCATTTCAGCCGAGCTCGGCAAACCCAGTTACTTGGGATTATTGACATATCACAGAACTAAGGTATTTTGACATATTTCAAGCTATTGTATCCTAATTTTTGAAGTGAATTTTCCTTAGAGATAGCATGCCTGTGAAGTCTACTGCCACGACTAGTTCCTTTATTGAATTAGTGACCACGTGAACTGGCTATACCGCTATGACTCCATATTTTGGAATCAGGCTGTGTCAGTTACTCCAGGCCAGACGCAGTGATTATACTGTCATGGTTCGGTTCAACCTTCTACCATTTGTTTTACCTATTTACGTATAATACCAGCTGCCCCGAATCTGTATTCTGAAATTAAATAGCATCATTGCCTCAGAAATAAGCAGGCCTGCGTTTATACAGCATGGCCGAGTTTCTGGAATTAGGTATTCACAGGTTCTCCTATGCTCGCTCAGAAATGAGTTTTAGACAGAATAAAGGCTTGACTTCTGGGAAAGCCACGCTTAATAGATTATATTTATGCTTTTGTTACGGGAGTTACGATTTCCGTTTTCATGCGATATTCGGTGATCTACTTAGATTGCGATAAAATGAAAATAGATATGCGGTTTCGAGGCTACAGGTGTTGTGTTTTATGGGCTGGTACCCGAGTCTGATCCATACTGTCGAAAGCTTTGAGTTGCAAACGAACCACCATAGAATTTATCACTCTGCGATTGGCATTTGGACAGAGTTTGTTTCGCGGGAGAAGTGGATTAAGTAGACCAGAGTAGCTGCATCAACATGCTCTGATTTGCAGCTTTAAGAGATAAATGCGAATCCAATGGGACGAGTTTTTATGGTAGATACAGGAATATCCCAATCGCCTGTTTCAGAGGCTGTTTAACGCATGATAATGAGCTTTCGTGGGAACAGATCAAGGTAGAAGCAGACACTTGAGACTTTGTGGTGGACATGTATTGTAATGTGACGCACTGCTAGGCAACGGTAAGCTAAACACATTCCCGAGCGTTACGCTGTCAACACGAATTGACGTCCGTTACTGGACAACGGCATTTGTTACTAGGTTACTATAGGTGTATCCGCCACAATGCAGAGATGAACGGCTGTGCTAGAATCCTTGAAGTTGGTGATTTCTATACGGCTCTACCGAAGTTATAACAAGGATGACTTCGAGTAGATCCGGATCCAGATTTCGAGAGACTTGAGTCTCTTCAAGATTCATTCGACAGGCAGTTCAATAGTTGATAAAGCAACGACTAAGCAAGCAGACGCTGAAGACTTTACTTTATGTGCTATACTTACAGGCAGACCGCCTCTATGCTATAGTGGTCAGAGTCCCGGGTTCGATTCCCGGAGCTACCAGATTTTCTGATAAGTAGTGGGGCTGGAACGGGGTCTACTAAGCCTCGTGAGGATAATTGAGGAGCTATTCAAAGGAAATAGCGGCTCCGGTCTAGAAAACCGAAATTAACGGCCGTGGGGATTCGTTACGCTGACCAAGCGACAACCTCTATCCGCTAAAGTTGGCACTAACTTCGCCGACAACCGGCGGTCGCTCGATCGGTATAACTCGCTTGCGGACTAAAGCCAAAGTTATAGTTACAGTAATCTTTAGAGTGTTATAATTATTTGTAGTTACGACTTGTGAGTATCCAATAAATCGATTCACCAATCTAAAACCCCGTCTACAAGTCACTAAAACATATAACAATACCAGATAATAACATATTCAAATTTACAATTTCCATAGTGAAAAGAAAGGCAAAGGATTTTCCAGAGGGAAATCATGAAAGAGCATGAGTACTTACACAGAAAAAAATATAAGGCCTAAATAGGGTGTCATGTAGCTTTTCGGATTTCAAAGACAGGGATGCAAATTACAGGGGCAACATGATACTGACCTTGAAAAATAAAACTGAAAGAACTGAAATAAAAATATCTACGCCTATCATACGCTGCGTCCCTATTAGGATCAAAGTAGGGACAATAACAAGCAATAACAGAAAACGTACTTAAATGCTTAAATGTGTTATCTGTGTTCATTAGCAAGACCTACAATCCGAGATGAAAAGAGGAATACACATGTAAGAATGGAATTAGAGATCAGTAATATTACACATAAATTTTTATTTTGCGGAAATAAAAATTGCGTCGAAACGTTAAAAGAACGAATAAGGATCTTTGTCACACGGAAAGTTCTGAATAGTACTCATGAGGCAAACAGAACATTAAGCGCGGGTTGTCCAAAGAGAAGAGATTTCATTGGCTATGAAGCAGACCAAAGGCCTAGTCCTTGAAGTTGTTGTTCATGATATGAATGAAGATAACCGATCTGCAGCCATGCAGATATTTTGTGAATAAAATATATTTGTATTTTCTGTTTCATACATGTCAATNTCGAGGCTACATAAGGAGCAGCGAAGGCTATTCACAGTTAGTCCTCGAGCTACCTCCGAGTTAGTTCCGAGTTAGCCAGCAACCAGTCAGTTGTATTCTGGCATTTGGAGTGTAGTATTTGTGATAATGCAGATAGCAGTAATTGTGAATCTGTAATTTGGGTGATTGTAAGTGCGAATGTGAAATAAAATTCGCTATACCAAATACGGCGTGAAGTTATTTGTCGCGTTATACACCCAATACATGCCAAATATATGTTCAGTTCTGACAATCTTCCTCATTTCATTACCCGTAACAATGCCCGCACGTTTGCCTAAACTTTCTCTCTCCTCTCGCTCCAAGTTTGTAGCACAGGACAGATTTCTCAGTTTCATGATCATTTTACAGACGGTAGGACTCCTTAGACGAGTGATCAGATCGTCGCAAGGCCTCTACCTAAACACAGGACAACATAAATACAGAATAAACACATACACAAACACCAAACATCCGTTCCTTGTGTGAGATTCGAACCCACGATCCCGGTTTCCGAGCGAGCGAAGACAGTGCATGCCTTAGACCGCTCGGCTACCGTGACCGGCAGTGTATAAGAATAATATATAAGAATTCAGTACGTACCTCACAGGAAACAGATCCGAACCCACGATCCCGGCTTCCGAGCGAGCGAAGACAGTACATGCCTTAGACCGCTCGGCTACCGTGACCGGCTGCACCTCAAACGGTAGTGTAAAATTCTCGTCGAAACTAAAGATGACGCGCGGGCGTGTGCGTGCGTTTATATATGCCTCATTACATTGAAAGGAAAAGCAGAAATGTCACAATAAGAATATTCAGAAGAGCCTTCCAATAATTTCTTCCCAGCATTCAGCTGGATTAATATCATCACTGGCACTGGCTCTCCAGAATTAAAATATGAAGCATAATGTAAGCAAAACACAGCCCTAAAAATATTATCTCACCCGGAGCTCCTTATTTAATCATATTTTCCATACATCACATCGCAGTCTCATCCAGGGAAATGCTAATATCATACACAGCTGCGTGAACTTAACGGGGCACAGTCATTTCTTTCCTTTGGTATTTAAATAACAGAACATAATATAAAATGAAAAAGCGAAACATTGCCATTGGCAACATACGAGAGTTACCGAGCGAACGAGGGTAAACGACGGTAGATGGCGGTACAGGGCGATCCAGAAATTAAACTGTCACCTGAGTGGACGAATTCTTTCTTGTTCTTAAGATCATTTAATGATACTTTTCCAGTACATAATTTATCAGTTGTAAGATGAAAAATAACTGAGGGTGTCAGATTTGAATGCCGAGGAAATAAGTGACCATAGATAATTTGAATGTACTGTCCATCTGTAAGTCAGCAAGATGGAGAGAACATCACTTGTCAGATGCCTGCAGAAGACTCTAAGTAAGCATTGCTAATTACAGCAACAGAAAAGAAAATTAAATTAATATTCTTGCATCAGCACCCTTCACTACATTTACACGTTATGACATGAAGGCTGGAAACCGGAATAGCACATTGCTAGAAAACGGCTCGCTAACACGAGTTTCTATGGAGATACGGATTCATGCAGACCGACTTGGTATGGAACGTGCTTTCCATATCAACATAATCAAAAATAATTTCCATGGATACGCGCTAGGCTATAAAAGTGGTAGTGCAGTGAAGATTGTTTCAGTCGTGGTTCATTCGTAATAGAATTCAGAAGGCAGTTAAGTAGTTGAGTGTTCAGCTTTGGAGTGGTAACCTGCGGACAACGGAAGCCGAAGAAGTGACCGATTCGTAAATCAGGACCAAATCGGTCATGACAGAAGAGAAGACACTTGTAATCCAGTAAGGAATGGAGTAAATTTTACACATTCATCGACTGTGAGCTGTTATAATTGCCAATAAATCTAATAATCAAATCCAGAACCCGTTATTATTAGTCATGAAACCCCGGAAAAGTGACAATATTACCAATGGTTTGTTCTTGTGTAAGATAACCAAAATGTAATGACGATTATACGTAGTATACACTGTACTACACGGACTGGAGTTCAGCAGGAGTTCGGTTTGCGCCCCATCTGTAATGTAACATGACCGCATAAACTTCAAAGTAAATTTACTTTCCGTGCGTTCGCCCTCTTCAGTTACGAGACAGTCAAGTATAAATTTCACTTCAGTCAGACAATACTATGCATTTCAGGACAATATCGCAGCGTCTTTAATTTGTCGGAATTCTATCCTCTAACCCACACATCACACTGCCCCCAAGCTTATGTGATGCACGCTGTTTCCATGAACAGTATTCTGGTGATCGAGCCATGGCTTCAGGAGCAACAGGTGTAGCATGGAGGATATTCCTCTAGAAGTCTTCTGGTGATATAGTCCCGGCAGTAAAACCGTCACAGTTGTATCTGGTGTGAAGACAATGGTAAAAAAGGTAAAGCTATTCCTGTAACAGACCGTGCAGGCCCATAGGGTTGTGAGACGTCGAGGTTCTCATATTTTCTAGACAATCGGCCCACAGATGACGGTGAGGATGTCAGCCTTACGACCCGGCCGACCTTTACACCCAGGAATATTGCTGATACTCATTTCTGTTAGAGGCTAAGTCGACCCCCGGGCGATAGTGCAGCTGGAAGGATTAGGTCAATTGAAAAATCCAATAACCTCATCGGGAATCGAACCCTCGACCTTTAGGTTTGTAACATAGTGCCTCAACGAACTGCGCTACCACGTGCGCCGATGTGAAGACAATGATATTACTTAACTGGAGACCAGCCGAGAAATTGTTGTGTAGTGAAATGCAACAACTAGGTTGCGAAACCACGAAATATGTTGGTACTTGTACAGTCATTAGTCACCATCTGTTACGGAAATAACGCCTTTTCAAGAGCGTCATATTACTTCGAAACGCATGTAACATTTTTATTTGGATCAGTGTTTGTTGTTACAAGTCACGAACATGGCCGCTGTTCAGTTCACTACAAGCCCAGCAACGGCTGCGTAGGCGCGTATATTCCTTTGGGCAAATACATAATTCCAGAAGACTCATAGATGAAGGCGCCACCTCTAGTCCATATAGTCATCAGTCAACACAATATAAAGAAGCAGACTCTCCTACTGTCGCAGCTTCTTCTGTATTGGGCATTCGCAGTTCAAATAGAGCACAGTTTTTCAATCTTTTTCAACTCACGGAACACCGGACAAGGAACTAAAACTGTCAAAGCACACCATCAGTTATTTAAGGGGGGATTTTATCATTAAAAAGATGAATAATACGATTATGTTTAAAAGTTCAACAGCTAAAATTTGAATCGTTGTATTATTGTATTATTTTGAATGGATTTCGAGGATTTTATTATTCTCCATTTTTTCTTTTCGAACTTATCCAAAACTCCCCCCGGCACACCTGCGGACCCTTCGCGTCACACCAGTGTGCTGCGACATACCGGCTGCAAATCTCTGTATTAGAGGCTACAGAGCTGGAAGCAAAATTCCATGAATGAATGAATGTATAAGGTTGTGGGCCTTCTCGGCCCTTGCACCGCGACCTACAGTGGTCTATTAGCAAAATTCCATTAAAGATATTCTACTGTTCTTTTTGTCATGTGGCAATTTCACTGGCCAGCATCCTATAGAACCCCTAAACATGACGTTACCCTAGTGGGTTGGAGTGGCGAGTGGATTTTACCTTTAACTGTATAGCTGCATTGATTTACGCTCAGAGCCTTGGCCCCATATACCGTATTACGCCATAAAACCTCTCTCTCCTCACAAATCGTAATAGCAGGGGCGTGCAGTTAAATAGAGGTGTGCCCCCCCCCCACACACACACACATACACACACACTTGTGCACATAAAATGTACAGCAGTGCATGCCTTCAGCTAAAGAGCAAATAAACCCGAATTCAATTACACAAACAATTTCTGAAGTTCAAAGCTCAGGAAAATATCTTGTACTGCTCTACAGCCCTTCCTCACACTCAAGCAGCGCGCTTTCCCTCCTGAAATCCATTCAGAGGACTACAGCATTTTGCATGAATACAAACAAAAGAGAGAGGCCAGTCCTCTAGAAGTAGCTCTATAAGCCAGTGGGTTACAGCCGCATTCTCATACATATGTGTTACAGCGCATCACCTCATAGGTACCCTGCATGTTGCCACTCGCAAACTCTCTTTGTGCAACAGTGTAACATGTACGTTTTATTATCGGCACTGCGATTCTGTATTTCAGCATCAAGTTGCACATCTTTAGATACGCGCCCATGTATCAAGTCCGTCAATGATGCAACAATCATTAATATCTATAAATTACAATATCTGATTCTATATTCTTTCTAGATAAAAGCAGCGTTTATTTCGTTCGTTTATCACAAAAATTGTAGAAATCATAGCATTTTCAGTAATATGCTTACAATTTTTAATACTCTACAATGGCGGGCATTTAAATTAACTCCAGCCTGCTGCCATTACCGGAATTTAAATAGCCCGTCTCTTAAAGGTTTTAAAATAAATTCATCATTTAATACTAACACATGTTTCGGTCACAGATGGCCATCCTCAGGTGTTTCAACGTACAGTTTGGACGCATTGAAACACCTGAGGATGGCTGTGTGTGGCCGAAACATGTTGTGTCGGTGTTAAGTGGTGAATTAATTTTAATGATTGTTGCATCATTGACGGACTGTCAATGTTTAATGTTATATGCGATTTACGAAGACCAATACACTAGCATTGATGTCGCTTTATTACTGATACGAACCTACCGTAAACCTAAAACAACGTAGATAACAAATTCCACGATAAGAAAATTTTCTTATAATTTAAATACAACTTACATCACATCAAAAATGCAGCACATAAAAGATATCGATCAGATGTCACGTACAATTTCCGTACGAAGTAATAAGGCGACTTTTACAGACAATTATAAAACTGAAGAACACTGTCGGCTTGGATATGACGCGGTGTGGTCCGACATATCTCTTGCGACATTTCGGAGGAACTTCGCTAAGCATATACCAGACTATACGGCACCATATTCCAGATTAAGTAATCTACATAGTCACCACCTTCACAATCTCAGATGATGAATTTACTGTGGGCTATCATATGAAGCCAGAAGGAAAGAGACCACTAGGAAGACCAAGTCGTGGATGGGTGGATAATGTTAAAATGGATCTTATAAAGATAGGATGGGTGATACGAACCGGGTAGCTCTGGCTCAGGGTAGGGACCAGTGGAGGGCTCTTGTGAACACGGTAATGAACTTTCGGGTTCCATAAAATCCTGGGAAGTTCTTGAGTAGCTGCACAACTGGCGGCTTCTCTAAAAGGGCTCAGCCTCATGAGTGAGTGATTATCATATGAAAAAGGATTTATATTAGCCCTTTGAGGCTCCACAGAAAAATCTAACTCAAGCCCCAGAGTGCAGCCCTCTTAATATCAGGATCATTTAATTTCATTTGTTGTTGTTGTTCTTCTTCTTCTTATTCTTATTCTAGCCTGTTCCCATTCAGAATTAACTCTGAAGTTATTAATCTTACAGAACTCCTTGGATGCGTGATAAGCCCGTCGCAGGTTCGATACCTGTACAGGGCAACATAAAGAATGAACACAGATATCCGGGCCTCGAGTGGGATTCGAATCCACGATCCCAGTGTTCGAGCAGGCGAAGAGATTTCGAGCCTTAGACTGCGGGGCGACTGTGACCGGCTCGTTCAGTAGCACTGAATATGAAATATGAGGAAGAAAACACGGCCCCCGACAAGCGACCACTTTATGTATTCACGGTAAGACGCATAAAGACAAAGTACTGTCCTATGCATGAGAATGGGCGCTCCGTCCTGCGGTCTAATAAGGCTTACACAAACGTAAAGCAAGCAATTAACAAAACTCTCATTTAAATGGTCTTCCACCCACATATTTCAAACTGAAATTTTGGGAATATTATAATTCAGTGTTTCTGTTAATAATGATGACGATGACAACCACAATAATAATAATAATAATAATAATAATAAGAAGAAGAAGAAGAAGAAGAAGAAGCAGAAGAACAACAACAACAACATCATTGCAATTTTTGTTTGTCAAATTAAAATGCAACAGATAAAATATTTATCATAGATATAAATATTTTTTCGGGAGCCGGGATAGCGCAGTAGGTATAGCGACTGGCTACAGCCTGGACGACCGAGGGGTCGGAGTTCGAGTCTCAGTAGAGTCGAGAATTTTCTCTTCTACAAGTCGTCCAGACCGGCTCTGGAGTCCACCCAACCTCCTATCCCATAGGTAGGAGGGCTTTTCCCTAGGGGTAAAGCGGCCGGGGCGTGAGGACGACTATTCACCTCCAACTAGTGCCGAGGACAAGAAAATGTGGATCTACACACCCACTCCCTCATACGTCTTCATGTCATAGTGCTTAATTAGTTAAGCACAGGGGCAACTTTACCCTTTTTATAAAGAGGAATGCTCCTCTAGTCACCTCGAATGCAACCAGCTCATAAACCTGTTACTCGCGGACTGCTTAGTGAGTACGTGCTTGTGGGCATATTTACTTCAAACACAGCCCATTCAGCCTTCTGTTCAAGTTGCTGGACTGTCCGGAACCCAATCTTTGGGGTAAATGGGCCACAATTTTGGAGGTAACCAGTTTACACCTTATAGTGTTTCAATGTAAGATGAGAGTAACTTGTTCGCCACGCCTCCATACACCTTTACGGCACTGCAGTTTAACAAGTGTAAAACGCCCTCTTTAATAATAATTAGTTTTACTCGTGCTTCATTAACCAACAGATCATGCAGACGTATGAGGTATAGCATCGCCCATTCGTAACATCGACAAGCAAAGGCATTGTTAACTTCACGCTCTGGCCACATTGCCTCGGGTTTCTAATGGGTGGGGGCTGGTCACACCAGGGACGGACTGGTTCCTCTGCAAGGAGGGAAACATTTCTGCCCTGCGGGGTATCGAACCCCGATTCGTCCATCGCACAGTCCTAGCCTAAATATGGAACACTTCGTCGATGGGTTAATTTCGCCCGTTGCTATGAAACGAATCTCTTGTAGTCGCGGAAATACATTTCGGTACAAATAACGATGGAAACCCCACTGTTATGCTTTCATCTTCCAGGTAAATATTTCCTAGGCTTTGCTGCCTAGGAATTGTTAGCCGTTGACTAGTGACGGACGTCTTATAGTCCGACTTTCAGGCAGCACGTCATAGTATTATGAGCAGTTTTTAATACAATCCATTAACTTCTACTTGAGCATCGTTTGAAGGAGGGAATACATTGGACTAACACGTCCAAAATGGAATTCCGTCAGTAACATTTAATATATGTAAGATATGAGGCTTTCACGGCGGTGACTATGAAGAAAGCAGTCTTCTGGGATTTGGCACCGTGTATATGTGGTGTTAACCGGCGTTTCGGAGGAACGTATCGCCTCCATCTTCAGGGTAGAAGAAAAAATATAAGAAATCTGCAAGCTAAGAGACCGTGAGAACCGGTAAAAGCAGACTGCTTTCTTCAGCATTTAATATAGCCCCACTATACGCTTCAGCAAACCTCACTTGAGCAGCTTCGGGGTTGACACATTTGCCCGACCAGAGATCCAAAAGGATGGACAAGACTCCTACAAAAGTACTGCATCCGTAGACTTTGAAGTTTTGGTATAACTTACACTTTGAAGCACCCTACAGTATCTACTTATAATTAACTTTCATATAAGTAATCTACTTACACAAAATCAAATAGCATGCCAAAATATTATAGTTAGAATAAAATAACCGAACAACCCTGCGTTAATTATATTCCAAATTCTAAGAAATTTAATTTTAAACTGCAATATTCAACCTACAACATCGAACAGCAATACTCATGAGTACCAGTCAACGTAAATTACTTTAATGGCATCTGATGTGGTGCTTCTGTGAATACCTCCCCTTCTAGTGCACTAGCATATTTTGAAACAGTCCATGGCCGTTTCCTTTCAAGTCCTTTCAGATTCATTATTTGCATAAGTTCCAAAGTTCAACGCTATTTAACCAATGCAGCTGGCAAAGCGCCATTACATTACTTACGAATTGGTCAAGAAAGATAAAGACACTCCAATACTCAATCTCTTTCAAATCAGCTCCATTTTACTGTTACTCACACTTGCTTGCCTCCAACGTTACTTGCATCACTGCAGCCAGCTTCGTGGGTGAAGAGAGAGCAGCACTATACACACGCATATCATGAATCTATACTCACACAGTTAAAATAAAATGGCTTCAGTTCAATCAGTATGAATGTTCAAATTATAAACAACGGTATGCATGCACTCTTTGTTATCTCACATGCAATTTCTAACGAAATATGCCGTTAGAGTAAAAGCCACATCACTCTCTCACTTGCACTAACTAACGTCATGTATTCGTCAAAGATCGGCAGAACTTCGACCATTTCCGGCAAGCAGCTTCGCCTTCAAATGCTTGCATCACGTGACAGTAATAACAAACTCTGGCCGCGGCACAGCGCCACAGCGCGGTTAGTCGCTGGCGTCGCTGGCTTCCCACTGCGGCGGCCCGGGTTTGATCCCTGGTCTGTTCAAGTGGGATTTGTAGTGGACAAAGTGGCGCAGTGCCGGTCACGGTAGCCGAGCGGTCTAAGGCATGTACTGTCTTCGCTTGCTTGGAAACCGCGATCATGGGTTCGAATCTCACTCAGGGCATGGATGTTTAGTTTGTTTGTGTATAGGTAGAGGCCTTGCAACGAGCTGATCACCCGCCCAAGGAGTCCTACCGAATGTGTAAGATCTAGAAAAACCTAAGTGAACGAAGAAGTTCATGGAGGTAGGCCTAGGCCCACTGGGGCTGTAGTGCCAAGGAAAAAAAATGTGACGCTGGGGCGGGTTTTCTCCAAGTACTTCGGTTTCCCCTGCCAATCTTCATTCCACCAAATTCTCCATCATCATAATCACCCGGGGCAGGTACAATAGGCCAATCAGTGGCCGCCGTGCCGATTGAACGCAGCTTGACTCCTGGCCCCCACAAAGCGAATTTAAAAAAAAATAAATAAATAACTCTACCGGCGGGGGCATGAACCATGAAGGGTTAGGCTTAATTGCTCCTTCCCAAAAGCAAGCTGACTTGGCCCTTCCATTTCTGTTTCTTGCGGGTTTATCTCCTTTTCTTAACAGTCTGTATTCGAGGTCTAATTTAATATTCTACTTGTGTTGCGATAAATTCGTTGGTAGTTCTGGTCTCACTGATGATATCTGCCCTCTGCACTTCACCAAACCTTATTCTGATACTCAAAACAAGGAATTACTTCCATGCATAGTTTTAGTTTGAAATCCTGAAGGGAAGAAACCAATTGAAAGACGTAAGCATAGATGAGAGGATAATATTAAAATGGCTTTTTAAGAAAAATGTCTGAATAATGTTGATTGCTGCTGAGAGGGACAAGTGTTGAGTTCTTTTGAATACGGCAATGGTCATTGACGTTCCATAAAACGAGAGGAAGTTCTTGAAAAGGTGAGAGACCACTAGCTTACTTACTTACTTACTCATGGAGCTGAGGCCATATGGAGGAGCCGCCAATTCTGCAGCTACTCAAGAATTTCCCAGCATTTTATGGAACCCGAAAGTTCATCACCGTGTTCACAAGAGCCCTCCACTGGTCCCTATACTGAGCCAGATCTATCCAATTCATACCATCCCATCCTATCTCTCTAAGATCCATTCTAATATTGTCCACCCACCTATGCCTTCCTCAACACCCTGTTCTCAAACACCCTCAGTCTATGTTCCTCCTTTAATGTCAGAGACCAAGGTTCACACCCATACAGAACCACAGGCAAAATTATAGTTTTGTATATTCTAATTTTTATGTTTTTGGACAACAGACGAGAAGACAAAAGGTTCTGGACTGAATAGTAGAGAGCATTACCCGAGTTCAATCGCCTCTTAATTTCTTCCTGAATCAGGTTTCGATCTGTTATCGTTGTTCCCAAATATCTGAACTGTGCCACATTTTCAAAACATCTGTTTCCTGTTTCCCTGTCGTGATTTTTTTTTTTTGGTGACCAGACAGTAACATATACTTAGTTTTCTCTGTGAATACTTCTAGACCAACCTCTTTACTTGCGTCAATTAAAGTTTCTGTTTTTTTCTTTATGGTATCTACATTATCACCCAGTAGATTCACATCATGCCGGTCACCGTAGCCGAGCGATCTAAGGCATGTACTGTCTTCGCTCGCTTGGAAACCGGGATCGTGGGTTCGAATCCCACTCAGGGCATGGATGTTTAGTTTGTGTGTGTGCGTTTTTCTGTGCTTGTGTAGAGGTAGAGGCCTTGCGACGAGCTGATCACCCGCCCAAGGAGTCCTACCAAGTGTGTAAGATCTAGAAAAACCGAAGTGAACCGAGAAGTTCATGGAGGTAGGCCTATGCCCACTGGGGCTGTAGTGCCAAGAAAAAAAAAAGATTCACATCATCGGCGTAGAGAGCGACCACTAGCTTCTCAGGAAAAACTCTGTTCCATGGAGTTAGTTACATTTGTTCATGCGACAGACCTACTCAATAGACATCGCATCTACACCGTTTCCAGGCCTCTTTAGACGTCTGGGTCTCACCATTAGAGTCCACAGCCTCGTGACGATAATTGAGGAGCTATTTCAAAGAAATAGCGGCTCCGGTCTACAAAACCGGAATAACGGCCGAGGGAATACTTTGCGCTGTCCAGGCGACACCCTCTATCCAATAAAGTTGGCACTAACTTCGCAGACAAGCGGCGGTCGCTAGGTCGGAATAATTCGCTTGCAGACTAGGGGCAACGGAGTTTTTTATTCTTAAATGTCATGGCCGCTCACTCACTCAAAATATTTTTGGTGGTAGAGATCTTCACTACGTATTCGTTTGGTACACTACGATGTGTAATTCATTATCTGATTGAGCTAGTCAACCTAGCCATCAGGTTATTGTTTTGTATTGATTCTTCCGCTGGTTGACAGCCTGATCCCATTAGCAGGGTGGTTGCCATGGCTCAGTCGGTCAGTCGCCTGCTTCCCACCACTGAGGCTCTAGTTGGGTCCTAGGTCAGGTAATGTGGGTTTTGTGGTGGACACAATAAACTGGGGCACGTTTTCTCCGAGTATTTCGGTTTCCCTTGCGAATTCTAATTCCACCGACTAATCCGGACTCAATGATGACGCCGACGCCGACGCCGACGCCGACACCGACGCTATGCGGTCTCGACACTGATAGCGTCAGTGAACAGCAAAAGATTTAATTTTTACCTGCTATTTGCATTCTTGAAATATTTTGTTGCAGTTGAAGCTCGCACTGCGGTGGATATGTAGGTTTATACTTACTGGGGTATAGTGATGTGTTGTCCGCTGAAAGTCAACCGAAACGCCGGTTGATTTCCAACGGACTACTCGGCGTTATATCCCAGCAGATAGACCTCCATCGGAAGACATTTTGGCGTAGGCCTATATATGGAACAATATAGGTTATATACAACAAGCGTCTGTCGGTAGCAGCAAGTTTCGAAACGTCTATCTGCATGTGTTTATATATTACAGAGTGCGATATTGTGGTCACATTTATGTCTTTGGGACGGTTTTGTGTTCCATAATTTTCAACAGTACGGTGTAACAGGGCATTATTTGTAACTAACGTTGATATTACAGGCTTGCTGGCGGACAGTTTGTTGACATCCACAGGGAGGATGGAATAATACATATACTGGGACAACAATCTACTAATTAAATCCATATTTTACTGTTTGGCATGTAGGACCAGGGGAAGGACGCGCTGACTGATGAGGAATGGAGATTTAATAAAACTAATTCAAATAATTAAATAAAATATACAATGTAAGTAAAGCTATGATTAAATTAAACCAAAATACGACAATATTTTAATAATAAAATAAAGACTTTATTCTATAATTAAAAGGGTTGTTGCGTATGATGGAATTCAGTTCCATTTTTGCTTATATCCTACAGGATGTAACAAACAGCAATGTGTAACATAGTGCTAGCATAAAAATGAAACAAAAGTATGTACTTACATTACTACTTAAATTTTATGATATTCCCAAAGACATTAATGTATAGGTGTCATATTTACAGATTGGTTTAGCTAACAATCAAACAACTAACTGTCTAACAAATCAACTAACGGCCCATTTAGCTGCCTTAATGGTGTAGAGATTTTCTTGAAAGTTGGCATTCAGCTAATTATTTTTCTAACTTTTATGTAAATTGAATATTCATTATTGATTTCACAAACCGTTTCTATCTAAACACAATCCGAGTCAGTTAAATTCAGCCTACTCCTCGTTCCATGTAAGTTCCATTTCAATATTATCCTCCGATCCACGCCTGTATCTTCCAAATTGTTAGGTGAACGATATTTTGCATACATTTTAACCTATTTCCTTTATTTTGGAAAAATAAGTGGAGGCTTATGAACTCATCTTGACGTCTGTCGGTATATCCCTCTGTGCCTGTTCATCTGTCTGTGCCTCGCCCCTAAAGTTTTAGGCTTTTGAGGTTTATGAAACTTATAAAATCACCTTGCTGTGTGACTGTATCCCACCCCCAATTTTTTATTTTCTACGCAGTCTGTGTCGTATTTTGTATTCTTCATGTGCGCCACATTTATAAAAAAAAGTAAAGGTATCCCTGTAATAGGCCGTGGAGGCCAATGGGGTTCTGAGATATTGAGGTTCCCACATTTTCTAGACAATCGGCTCAGAGATTGCGGTGAGGTTCTCAGCCTTAAGCACCAGCCGCCCTTTACCCCCCAGAATATTTCTGGTACTCATTTCTGTTAGAGGCTGTGTCGACCCTAGGGCTGGAAGGATTAAGTAGGTTGAAAAAATCCACCTAATCGGGATTGGATCTCGCGACTTTCCGGCTTGTAGCATAGTGCCTCAACAAACTACGCTACCGAGTGTAACGTGTCTTGAGTTCGAATCCTGTCGGTCACGTGTGTAAGTTCAAATCCCACTTCTGACACCAATGTAACGTGTTGGGTTACTGAAGACGCCGTTCGGATTGTTAACTGGTTTATTTAACAACCTACAAGTAACGGCTACAATTAATTATAACAATGTTGCGGGGTTTTACACTTTATAACCCTATTCGCAATAATCATTTCACTTCACTCTATTGTCAGTAGTCAACACGTTTTCACAGTACGGGAGCTATATAAGTCCAACTGTATCACACTCCCAATTAATTCTCAGTTACACACACGTCCGGTACTTCTTTCCGCGACGGCTGATATATTTCAGCTCGACTCCCAGGCTGCTCTGAACTAACTCGGAGGTAGCTCGAGGACTGTTGATCACATACTTTATTAATCTTGAGAATATATATGAAAATATAGGTTTTGAAAGTCTTAACTTTTCTCATAAACCTCAAGCATTTCAGCAAAGATAAAATCATAGAGCGTTATAATAGAAACAACTTCGTAATATTCATATGAATTAGCCAATTATTGCGTATAGTACGTCGCTATTATTTCATATCTAACGGTTATGCAACACTCAACCGACCGCCATGCTCAGGTAAGCTCGGTAGTTGCGAGAATTTCAACTTCATTCACAGGCAGAGATGCCAAACTCAGATCCTGCTTGGGACATGGATATTTATCTGCGCTCTTTTCTGTTCCTTTAAATTATTTTCACTATTCTAACTTAGCGGTTAATCTGTGTATGACATGCTCTATATAATACTGAACAGGGTACAAATAATATTTACGTAAATTTTGTTTGATTCTCCCATTAATCACCGATTCTCTCCCTAACATACCCAGTCTCTGTGTAGATTAGGCAAGTATTTCTAAAAGGTAAATGTTATTTGTGTCATATTCGCCTTCACTACAATCTTATGCCTACTGTTATATATGCACTCCGATCGTCTGCAATCATAACATTGCTATGATTACACTATTCGTATCATCTTTACCCTCCCCCCCCCCAAAAAAATTCCTGATACCCATTTCTGTTAGGAGCTGAGTCGACCCCAGGGCCATAGTGCGGCTGAAAGGATTATGTCAATTGAAAAAAAAAACTTCTCTGGACTCGAACCCGCGACCTTCCGGCCTGTAGCATAGTGACTTAACCAACTACGCTACCGCGTGCCCCCATAATAATAATAGTAATTGATAAAATATCATCAAATATACCAATAAACAAGTAGAACAAAAATAATTTAATTCGAACATACCAGACAAAAAACTTGTAAACCAAAGAACTGCGGAGCTTGACACATCTAATTTAAAATTAACGAACATTCCTACGTTCAAACAGAGGAAGCAGTAACTTGATATTTAAAATTTAACACTCGGAAGCGGCCGATAAATGACCATTTCTGTGAATGTAACAAAGTAACTTAACTCCAGTGCTTGGTAGAGAGTCTATCAGCATTGTACTAATGATAAAACATTAAGGGGTGCTTAAGTGATGAGGGTTATGTGTCACTTATGCACTTGTTAACACCCAGGTCAGCGATGCAGTGCCCAATTAGAATCGGCTGAGAGCGGGAACAAAATTTAATTAACAGAAAATAAACACTGGAGGGAGAGAGAGAAGGCGTAAGAGAGAATGATACGGGTAGTGAGAGAGGAAACTGGCAGGTGCATGGGTGAAGGGGCCTAAAGAAGATAGCAGGACTTGGTCTGACGAGAACTGGCCCTTTCCGAAACATACAGGAGGTATAGGTATTTTATGGAGCGAGTTTGCCTGGCCGTTTTACTCCCGGGTGCCGGTGACAGTGAGGCCGGAAGTAAAGGTACGTAGATAGGTTATCCATTTTCACGTCCTTCATTACCATTGAATCACTCATGGCAAGTTCTCCATACACCTCAGAAAGTTGACGATGAATGTCAGAAAGTTTCATGTTTCTTTCGCCGAAGAAACGGATTATAGAGAGTATTTCACATGCGGAAAGCATCTCGGATTTTCTTGAACATTGTAAACACACAGGGCGATGCGAACGCGGTTCGATTATCTGTAAACGGCGTCCGTGCCTTCAAAAGGACCAACAAACTCTGCACGCATGCGCACCATAGTGACCGCACTAGTGGCAATATTTGTGGATACGCCTCGCACAAGCACTCTAGAATTCTGCACTAAAGCGATGAGAGGCCGCTCTGCCTGTGGTAGGACTCCCAATCGGATAGGATGCTGATAGGTCCTCACAGCCATCCTGGACATTGTTGAGAAGTGAAAGGTTCTATCTCTCGTGGGATAAAACCTAGGTTATAAAACCTCTAGCCGATCGCATTAATAAACTATGAGAGCTCGCACGAAATAATCACCTGCATGTTCCGGCCGCTTTACTCCCAAAGAGAACATATATCGGGTCTGGAAGTAAAGCTCCGAGGATTCTGCACCAAGGAAGCAGATGCCACCCCAGAGAAGAGTCATTTAGGTACACGGCTGGGTGATCCCACAACCCGACGGGACATGATGGCGGAGAGTACAAGTAGTTCTCGGAAGAAGAGGTAGAGACACACTATACTTAAAGGGGAAGGTGCAAGAAACATTTTTCCGTCTGTTTTGAAGGTTCTTAGGAAGTTCCCGCTCGTCCTTCTGGTAGGGGTATGTTCAAGAGAAGGTGAAATTTCAGGAAGCGAAAAAATTGAGCTGGGGGTTTACTGCATGCGATTGGAATTAATTTTTGTACCACATCGGAAGGGCTGCATTATAGTGAAATTTTACCTAACAATGAGAGGGCTACAATACGGCGATATTTTGTTGTTACTATTAGGAGTGCTGAATGCAGTAGAACGTGGGATTTGAATACAAACTCAGCATTTGCTTTAAGACCGAGGAAAAGCATAGAAAATCTTCACCGAGTTGGACGGTCGCAGGACCTTCCGGAAAGAATTTGTCTACGTTCCTTTGATAAGACACCACATAGAAAACGACGCGTCCTACAATTATTCTAATATGTGTATATTCGTTAACGCGGGAACATGTTTGCCGAGCCGTTGCCTGGCAACGATAGGGGGATACACAAATATACAGACAGCAAGATGATCTCATTAGCCTACTTTTATTTTTCAAAATAGAAAAAGTAGAGAAATAAATCTGTCCTTGCCGGATATGAAACACAAATCATGCAACCTGCAATGAATGGCACTGCCAAGCCAACATAAATGGTACTAATTATAAAAGGCCTCGTACTTCCGCCATTTTGCTTCCTAGAAAGATATATTAAATGGGACCCAAAAATAAAGCTCTAGGCATGCTAAAATCTGGCAACAGTGAGTAACAGGTGGGTGGTCGGTATTGTGGCGTTTGTAGGCAGTAGGAGTCGTAGGTTTTTCACAGAACTTTCACTATTTCATATCGTCAGAAAGATTTCAGTTTTCGAAGAACGGAGATTGCAACTTACTGTACAAATGGTTCTACAATTCACTTCACACTCGCTGCCTTGAGGGACTCCTGTGTTGCCGCCTGTTTGAAGTGACCAGATTTGAAACTACAGCCCTTCGTTATTTCATGTGTTGCTAATTTAATGACGCTGTAAGTATCTCAGACTATTTAGCGTCGACTGAAAAGGTGATAAATGAATATAGATAGGATATAGAAGGAAGCGATTTGTCTGGAGGGACTGAGAAACGGCTTCGGCCAGGATAATCGCTGTCACAGCTGAAATTCGAAACGCCCACTCACCGAATACAAATCAGAGCTTGCTCAGTCATAGGCGTTACTGGAGAAAGGACGAATAGACTCGACATGAAGCGGAAACAGCCACAACGCACGTATTCGCACGAGGTGTATGCTCCTTGCTTTGCGATGATCAACGCACTCTTGGCTAGATTCCTGAATTCCTGTGTACTATTAGGACCGGCAACAGCTCAGTCGGTATAGCGACAGTCTACGGGCTGGTTGGTCGAGGAAATAGGGGTTCTATTAGCGGCAGGGACGAAATATGTTCTCTTCTGCACCGTGATGAGACCGGCACTGGGTCCCTACTCAAATGAGTACCAGGGGGAGGGTCTTTCCTTGAGGGTAAAGCAGAAAGGAGGTGGTTGAAGATGACCACTCCCAACTACTTAAGAATGGTGGAGCTATATCTGCACTTTCCCCTACTTCATGGCATAGTACTTTATTGCCTATCACAGCAACCGCGCGGTCTAAGGCATGAACCGTCTTCATGGGTTCGAATCTCACTCAATGCATGGGTATCTGTATTGTGTGTTTATTCTGTGTGTACGTAGAGGCCTTGCGACGGGCTGATCCCCAGTACAAGGGGTCCTACCGACTGTGTATAGGCTCAAGAAACTGAGAAAACGGCCGAGGCCCAATAAAGGGCTGTAGAGTAATAATAATAAAATAATAAAAGCAAACCTATCCCTGTAACAGGCCGTGAAGGCCCGTACGATTGTGAGACGTCAAGGTTCCCACATTTTCTCTAGAAAATCAGCTCACAGATGGCGATAAAGTTATCAGTCTTAGCCACCGGCCGCCCTTTACACCCCAGAAAGATCCCAGGTACTCATTTCTGCTAAAGTTCTGGTCGACCCCTGGGCTATAGTGCGGCTGGACGGATCAGGTAAATTTAAAAAGAAATCCACCTCATCGGGACTCAAACCCGCGACCTTCCGACTTGTAGCATAGTGCCCCAACCAACAACCCTACCACGTGCCACAACAATAAAATCATAGTAATAATAACAGCTCTTTATTAATTAAGTACAGGGACAACTTTAACTTTACACTGTAAACTAACCAGACAGCTAGTTAACAAAATGACTAAGGTACGTAACTTCCGGTCACGGTAGCCGAGCGGTCTAAGGCATGCACTGCCTTCGCTCGCTCGGAAGCCGGGATCGTGGTTTCAAATCCCACTCAAGGCATGGATGTTTGTGTTCGTTTTTCTGTGTTTGTGTACAGGTAGAGGCCTCGCGACGACCTGATCACTCGCCCAAGGAGTCCTACCGAATGTGTAAGATCTAGTAAACCGAAGTGAACGGAGTTCGTGGAGGTAGGCCTAGGCCCACTGGGGCTGTAGTGCCAAGGGGAAAAAAGGCGCGTAACTAACAATTAGTAGGTTGTGTTCCAGGCTCTAATCCCGAAGAGGCGGGGAGGGGGGAGCAGAAGGAACAAGTCAGGACAGATAGACTGAGGCACGTCAAGTGAAGAGAGGCAACTGCTGTACAATGCATTCGGTCTTGGTTTTCACAATAAACACCGATTGCTTCTCAAAACATTAACCGACAGATATTTATAAGTGCGTTATGTTTTCTGGGAGGCTGCTACATACTTTTAAATATCATTTTGATGGGTACTTTAAAATGTTTAACTATGACCTTTAGATAATAACATGGGGTTCAGATAGTTCAGATAATGTCCTGCATAGTATCACGAAGCGGACCAGTAATTATTCCTGTGAGTGTAAACACAGTACTTTAAAGCCTATATAATTGTTTTGATATTTGTTTAAGCATGACACCACGATAATTTTTGTAAACACACATCACTCAATGACCGAAAATGTAAACAATATGTTGGCTCATGTACACAGCAATTATTTCAAAAGGCAATGGCAGTTGGCGCAGACGTAAACAGTAAAGTCAATACACCGGTCCGTATGGAAATATTACTGCTATAATAAATAACACCCTTACACAGAGTTTTCCTTGGGCGGTTGATAGACATTGGGCCAGAATGCTTTGCGTTCACAGGACGCATGAGAATGACATCAAAAGGCCACAGTTCGACCTCATTCTTAGGCAATGAGTCAAACACTCTACAACCAAAGCTTCTAAGAACAATTTTTAGTATCCTACCAATCACGCCGGCGACACGCGGTAGTGTAATTGGTTGAGGCACTATGATACAAATCGGAAGGTCGCGGGATCGAATCACTATGAGATGGATTTTTTCAATTGACCTAATCCTTCCATCCGCACTATGGCCCTGAAGTCGACTCAGCCTCTAACAGAAATGAGTAATAGGAATATTCTTTGGAGTAAAGGGCGGCTGGCGCGTGAGGCTGATAACCCTTACCGCCGTCTATGGGCCAATTATCTAGAAAATTTGGGAACCTTAACATCTCACAACCCTATGGGCCTCCACGGCGTTACAGGGATAGCTTTACTTACCAATGACGCCCGTAACATAACAAAGGAACAAACTAACTCACAAGAACGAGATAAATAACTGAATGAGGAGATAGAGCGTACGAATCAGAGTCCCTGTGGGCTGCTGTGCATTACTTCAGTCGCAATGAAACTCGAGTGACTCAGAATTATGCCTAAATCAGCATTGTGACTGACTGCCAAGCGAGCAGAAGGAAAGGCACACTGTACATTAACCCCTTGCCGATGTTCAATGGCATCTGCACAACTTTTCAAATGATAATATTGACTCAGTAACTGGAAAACCGGGCTCATCAATCACCCATCATCAGCTGTTAGTTCATTGCGATGAAGGGGGCTGGTGCAGCAAGATTACAGGCATACATACATACATGTCCCTTTTTAATAGTGTTTAAATTACTCGCCTCTCAGCCTGCAGATATGCGACACTTGAGCGTATGGGCGGGCGTAGAATGATTTGTCGGCCGGTCATAGAATGAATTCCGCGACAAAAGTGTGCACTCACTTGAAACGTCACAAGACTGGATCTAGAGTTGGATGACTACTGCAGATACAGCACTTGTATCTGGCTCCAATGTCGACAAAATCTCTGAATACCAGATATGGCAAATTCTGATACTGACAAACTGGCGAACGAGTTTAATCTTGAAGGATGCCATATCCTGGAATGTGGCGCCATGTAGATCTTGTGTTAACCTGACGTTTCGGAGGAAAGTATCACCTCTATCTTAAGGTTAGGAAAGTCCGCGAGCGAGGAACCAGCTATCACCCTGAAGATGGAGGCGATACTTCCCTTCGAAATCGGTTCACACAAGATCTACACGGCGCCATATGTCATAAGACGTCATTCTTCATAGTCACCGCCTTGAAAACCACAAATCTTACGAGTTTAAACTTGTTTAAATACTACAGAAATTACCTTCCCTGATATACGTTTCAACTCAACCTCGCCATGTCATTTTCAGTCTTATAAATAGTACCCTTGTCCATATAATAGTCTCATTCTTCTTCCATCGTGCTATACAGCCAACTCATCCCAACCTTCTGTAGCACTACTCCCGAAGCTCGTTGTTAAATATCCTCACTTATCCGGCTGTACTTAGTTCAAATATTCCCCTAACACTATTTTTCAATTCTAATGATCTATTTCAGCAAAAAAATAATTATAAATTATTTTTATAAACATTAATGTTTGGTTTGTATAAGATACTTTAGGCAATTTGCAGCCCCTTATCCTGAGAAAACACCAACGGTTGTCTCTAAGGGCAAAGTTCTGAGGTGAGAGAAAAAGTAACAAAAGGATGGAGAAGGTTAGGGCTATGTAATGAGAAGTGTCACAATTCGTGATTGAGCCATAGAGAAATAGGTGGGCACTACGATAACTGGGATGGTAGGAAGAAGAAATAGATTCTCTCTTTTTTTTTTTTTGATAGGGAAATCTTTTGGGTAGAGGAAAAGTAGCGCGAGAGTTAGCACAGCGGACATCTTGGAGAAAGCCTAAACACCTGGATATGTGAAGGCGAGGTTGTTTCACAAAACACAACAAGTTGATCACCTCAACGACTTTTAGGCAGCGTCTACACAAGCGAACAAAATCCGTCCGTTGTACCGAAAGTACTTTGCTGAGGACGTTGCTGAGAACACCACACAGTTGCAGAATGCAGTGCGTAGTTTCATTGCAGACAAAAAACTACGCACTGCATTCTGCAACTGTGTGGTGTTCTCAGCAACGTCCTCAGCAAAGTATGTTCGTTACAACGGACGCATTTTGTGCGCTCGTTTAGACGCTGCCTCAGACTTCTCAACGAATAAACTAATGCAAGGAAGTTCGGAAATCCATTTCGGACAGGGACGAGATTGTTTTTTTCGTCATCACAGTGTCTAAACTGGTCCTGTGTTCCCCGCCTCCAGATTTCCAGTCAGTACGTGCATGGAATCCTTCCCCAGAAGTATGTAGCGTGAAGCTGGCCATTCACCTCTACATAGTGCTGAGGTTAATAATACGAGGAGCTTTTCCACCAATCCTCCTATACACCCTCATAGCGTGGTTCTTAGACATAAGCACATGCAACGTTTGCAATGATTCACTACAAAGTTATACACTTCTGTAGTGAATTACTCTATATTGCATACAGGTCCACGAATCTATTTCACGGGGATCTGTGTCCATCTTGAGCCACAAAATTTAATTTCCTTCATATTAGGATCGAGTTTAGCCTCTTGCGATTGTAAACAATTCTTTTTTGTAGAAATGACCTCTTTATTCGGAAGTATGCAACTGGGAGTGACATTTCTCATATCGAATTTCATAGTTCTTAGAAGATTGTAATATGTGTTTTATGAATCTTGAAACGCTTTTGCATATAATAACTTATATTTGCTTTGTAGTTCTTTGTCTTCTCCCTCTTGAATATTTCTGTTGTCTGAAGGGAATTGAATAGAGACCAAATTTGCTTGTAGGGACACCGCTGAGTTAACATAGTTAAGGCAGACTAAACAGTACAAAGGGCATTTTATAGGTGGGCTGCAAATGAAGGCTGAAGTTGGGACTTTATCCTTATTAAGCTGAGGGCAACCACTGCAGCGATCTCTCTGTCTTCTCTAACAGTAAGTCGCCCATAGCTTCTTGTTGTCATTGTGCGATTATTCGGCTTGCATCCCAGACAGGAGGGCCGACAGGTGACAATGCGAAACCAAACAAAATACTCGTATCACTTGCATTTCGGAGGTACCCGGTTCGAGTCTCAGCCTGGACACTGTCATGACTGAGGTTTTCGCCATTCCCCTCAGTCCTTCCAGGAAAATATCTGAGATTAGGCCACACCATTCGGTGCTGTATGGTCTGGAGTTGAGTCTGAGTTCACTGTTTCGTGTGACGTACCAACTTGCCACGTCGGGCAGAATAATGTAGCACTGTTGTCAGATCCTCAACTCCAAGTGTCGAAGTATATAAATGTAGCCAGGAGCATTGTAGTAATGGGACAGAGGTCACAAATAAAGGACACAAGTGGCACCATGGCTGATCAACACGTGACTGTTGGCTAATGGTGTTTCGATGCAGACAGTGTTGATATTACTGTCGGCCAGCGCTGTATCGGAGCGGCAAGGGCTGAGGACGAGGTCAGAAAACATTAAACAGAGGTTTCGATATAGACCATACAGCGTCGGGTGGTAGAATGATTGGTGAATAATGAACTGGAAAGGACTCGGAAAGACGCGGTCGCAGCGTAATCAAAAAATTAACCAGGAACTTTCCCGGAGGGATGAAGGGAAAGTACCTAACTTTCACTCCAGCAGACGGCGTCCAGACCGAGACACAGATGCACAGTGTCATCGCTGCACCAACCTCCAAGGTTGGTGTTGTTGATGAGCGTAAACCTAATGTTTAGTTTCATCTTTTCGAAGGAATTTGAGAGAAACAAAGCAACTTTCGCCAAAAACGGCTGTTACGTTTCTGAATATTTACGCGGTTGACAAACCCAAGGTCTTATGAGAAACTGGAAGTTGAGGAAACAGCGGTCGCTGTTAATACTTATCAAGGCCCGCGTCGTCTGCTCCCTGGCTAAACATATATGTATAATAATGCGTTTATAATTAAATGGATACAACCTGTAAAAGACTGCCACAAACTGCTCGCTGCGGACGCGGTCTGGAAGCTAGAGAATCTGTTTCGGTTGCATTACAGCCCTGTTCCCAGGGAGTACGGATCTCCTCGTCTAGAAGCCACCAAATTCTTAGTTTGTGCATAAATTCAGGAACCGAGCAAGTTGGTTTACGTGGTAACGCTTCAGAGATGTGTCCGGTTCGGAACAAGGCCCAGGCACCCATTATCTGTACTGAAGTTTCACGTGTTTGTCCTCAGCCCCTCAATCAGAATCCTGGGATAGTGTCTTGAATACAGGTCATAAGCTCTTTGTTTCACTTCCTTTCAAATTTATCATTCATGTATCATCCTACAATTCGACCCTTCATAATCTGAGCAACTGACAGCTTTGATAAACACAAAACAAATAAATAAACATACTGTCACTTGATAGAGTGACTATACGCGGGGTTTGGATTGATAATTGGGTTTACTGGACTCTCTGATACAGCGTGTGACTACATGAGTGTCATAGTCACTATCCGTTGCTCAGTAGCGGCTTCTGACGGAGAAGGTTCCCCTTATTCTCGTTTCCCGAACTATCCCCGGCCACATCTTTCAACTTCTAACAGCAACAGCTCACAACGACTGAACCGAAATCTTTTGGGTACTCACTCACTCACTCACTCACTCACTCACTCACTAACCAACTCAACTCCACTCAAGTAACTAACTGTCCTCATAACATCTCATCACGGACCGCACAGAAAACATCATTACCCTTTTGTTGTTTACGGGCCTTGTCTAGTTGTTTCTTTCGCGGTCGATGCGTAGCAACGGGTTTACATGTCACAATATTAAAATCGCTGGTGCATAAAGCCGAATAAGTGGATAAAATTGAAAAACCTCGGATACTTCAAATTTGCAGCAGGGACAGTTTCTATATCGCGAAACCGGAAACCAACCACAGAGAAGCAGAGGACTAGATGCATTTCCGGCTGATCCGAGTGGGCGCGGTCTAAGGCATGAACCGTCTTTACCCGCTCGAACACTGCGATCGTGGGTTCGAATCCCATTCAAGGCATGGATATCTGTCTCCGTTAGTTCTGTTTGTGCTGTCATGTGTAGGTAGCGGCCTTATGAGGGGCTCATCCCCCGTCTAAGGAGTCCCACCGACTGTGTATAGGATTAAGAAACTGAAAAAGCGGCCGAGGTACAACAAAGGGCTGTATAGCCATAGAGAGAGAGATATATATGACACGCACTTTGGTAGCAATTACGAAAGCCGATTAATATGAGGAGAGAAATGAATGAAAACAAAGCGAAGTTAAGTACATTCGAGCATGTACGCGTAGATATGAATATCAGTTCTGTAAGCAGAGCCGCATCTTATTAAAGCAGATGAGACCAGTTTGTTAGTTAGCTAGTTAGGTCGCCAGTCGCCAGCCCGTAATCAAGCCAACATCCAATCAGATAAATGTAATGAAATGCTTAAAGTAATTGGAGGAAAGTAATTTGGAAGGTTTCCTGGAATTGGACACTTCAGTATGATGTAATGACGGCCGGAATGGGTGGTCCTACCCCACGCACCAACTGCTTTCACACATTGAACAAACAACACACTAAGTCTGAACTTTGTTTAGTACTCGTCACACCATACACAGGGCTGAACAAATTCCTTCAACACTTCTGACTTGTATTTGGGTGTGACCTGGTTCAAATCTCGGCCGGCATGTCACCTGCTCTAAAGGTTTTCGTACTTTTCCCCAATCCCTTTGGGAAAATGCAGTAATTTTCTTTTTTGTTCGCAGCAGTTCCAAGGACATGTTACACCTCTCTTGAGTAGACCTCATAAGTTCGGCGAGCTTTCCAATATAGCGATTCGGGCTCTCGGCCCATGCTTAAAATAGGATCTAGTTAACATTTTAATAACGATGTAAAGACCTACGTCATAATATCATTTTTAAATGCCTTTAAAGACGTTTCGGGATACCTTAAATTAAGCCATGACCACATTTTGGGGGTTCATTTCCAATTTCTTATTTATTTATCATCCTTTCATCCTGAGATACTGCCAATGTAGTTGCATAAACTACAACAAATACACGTAGATTCGTGACAAAGTTACGTCAGCAACTCACAACACAAGCTAAGGAAGAAATGTTCGAAGAACATGGATGGATAAGGTGGAGAAAGAAATGTGTTGAAGATAACCAAGGAAAGAGGTCAAGGGAGAACACGAAAATAGAACATTATGAAAGAAGGAAGAAGGAAATACTTACTTACTTACTTACTTCACTTACTAATTTAGTTATGTGAATTATGTACGTCCATGATTCAAGAAAGCATAACTCTACAATAATTCGTGAATACTGACTATTTGACTCCGAAATCTAATTCGAAGCTCCTTGTATTCCATCTTTGTATTCAAAGCTCTCTGCTATTCCATCTTTGTATTCAAAGCTCCTTGCTATTCCGTCTGTTTCCTAACACGTGGCAGTCATTTACTCGACTATTCGTTATAGGCCTATATTTCAAGGGACCACAGAGCTGAAAGCAATTCTAAACGTGCAGTCGATACACTTACGTAAGATTTATAACTAAAGTTGTGAAATGATTATCATTCCTGTGTCGTATTCGGGGACTCACCTTTTCGAATCTAAAATTGCATATTGGGTATTGCGACAGATGTATCTCCTACTTCCTCACTGAATGAGGCCGACTATATGACAGTACCTGAGAGTACCCCACTTCATTCTTCAAATCATTATTCGTGAAAACAGAACTATAACGTTTCTATTGTTGGTTAGCATTCTTATATATTTAACCCATACACAAGCATCTTCCTTTATCATTTGACAATACATAACCTCTGCAGTTGATACCGCGGTGTTACGATTAATTCTCCTGTGTTGTAACCTAGATGTACCAGAGCTACAATTTCTTCATGCTTTAGAAAGCGCACGAAATTGACGAGAGAGTAGTCCTACACTGCAGTTTGTTTCCATGCCATTTTGAATGCCTTAATCACAGTCGCCCTGTCACTGTATATGCCTACATGGTTATGAAGTGGGAAGGCAGAAGAAAGTTACTTTAAGGCGGTGATCCAGCAATTGACAGAAGAAAGTAGTAGAGCCAACTAAAGCCTCAGATGTAACAGCTGCCTTAGGACCGAGTTTCGAGCATAGGATCTCCAGAATAAAAGCCTGGGAATCATTATATTGCGACATTCCTTATAGCTTCATTCGAACCTCGGTCTTGTCTAATGTACATGTTTTGTTAAATCGTTATTAGGTTAAGCCTAAATGTCTTTGGGTGACCACACCACCTGCAATAACTTCAGCAGTATCTTCTTGGTGCCTTCCGCTGCTTCGAGTCTTCATCTCCTCTACTTTAGACGTTCTTTGTCATGGCATTGTCAGTATCTTGAAGATATAAACTTGATAGTTGGATTTTCTGATATGAATGCATTTAGCCCTTTAGAACCCAGTGGTTACCATGTGTACCACATGTTTAGCATACTGAAACTCTGCATTCTGCCCAAAGGGTGTATTTATGTGTCCCATATGGTGCTCACATAAACGGTGATTGTTCCTCTAACAGCATCAACCTGTTGGTTTTATAGCGGAGACGTAATGTGTTTCCTGTGAGGTATGAACTGAACTCTTATATTTTATTAAGAAGAAATTCAGTCTTTAAAGGGTTAACTAGTGTGGAAGAATGTGATCATGGCGTAATCAAGATATTCCTAATATTTCGGCACCTGCCTGGAGAGAGAAGAACAATGAAATACATCAGGCAGGATAGCCTCTGTGCCAGCCGAGATTCAAACCGAGAGTCTCAAGAACACAGGGCTATAGGGTTACCACTGCATTAGCTTACTTGATGGTTCTCTTAATTCTTAATAATCGTGTCTTATCTAACTCATAATTTAATTATCTCAGATAGCTTCACTAAATATCATCTAATCTTTAGCAGAACTTCTTCAACTAACTCAGTAGGCCTTAAGCATCATGCGAGGACTGCAGCCACGTGCCCAGAAGGAATCTATGAGCGAGAGGCGACGCATAATTTTCGGGATTCAGGTATTCTTTACTGAATATATTTCAGAAAGAATTAATAAGCCGAAACATATAGACTGTAGACCTAAGCATGGACACTGATGTCGAAATTGGTTTTGGACGTGGAAACAGATTACGTTACGAGAATATATATGAAAATATACTGTGTATGCATATTGTCTACATGTGGGGAAAATGTATTCTCATATAGCGTATGAAAGGCGGCAGAACACCTTGGATGGAGGTCACACATACGGGAATCCTCTACCACCACAGGATGACAAACAAGTAGTTCTGCTTTCCTTTGTTATAACAAAGACCGCACAGAAAACGAACACATTGGAGGGGGGGTGATATATAGACAGCAAGGTGGTCTCATCAACCTCCTTGATGCGATATGAACAGCACTAAATATGAAAATATAGATAGTAATTTGAGCTTATAATATAGCAACGACCCGTTGCCTAGCAACGATAGGAACACACACAGACAGTACGGCCTCCTAAAGAAAGTAGACAGGCAAAGATGGGTATACAGAGAGACAGAGAGCAAGGTGGTAACATAAGCCTCCTTTTACTTTTTAAAATATGAAAGTAGGCTAAAAAAAGAAGTGACGTAATATAAAGCCAAGGGATTCGAACCCATATGCCGCGGGTTCCCAAGTACAGGGGGAGGAGGTATCGTAAGAAAATAACCTCCTATTAATGTCAAAGAAGGGAAGATGCAAGGTCCGATTTGAGTTCAGGGAAGCCTTTTAGTGGTTAACTTCGAGTAGGAACGCAAGAACGCCGGGCGCCATTGCTGTAGCAGCTCCGAGACATCGTCTGTGAAACGAAAAATTAAACGAAGCGATATGGGTTACTTTTGCAGTTATGGAGGTAGACATGCAGAACATAAGAGCGACTCAACTAATAGCTGCATGCATTATTAAGTACAAGGATCGTGGTGTTAGGCCTGTCATAGAGGCACGGCGATTAGCGTCTACACGTGCATGTACATAGGCCGGTCTTCCATGAATTTATATTCCAAAATTCACAAACCCCTGAGCCTACCTCGAGTCTTGTGTCTCAACATCATTTATTTACATTTCGTCTCCGCATCGGCGCGTAAATCGGTTCAAAAGTTGTGAAGAATTTGAGGGAGTAAAGATAAGCACTGATCCTCATAAGCATCTAAACAGAGGAGCGCTGCAGTCAGCTTCTGGTCTGCAAGATACAGGTGACGTGAAGGAAAAGAAAGGAAGGAAGGAAGGGTAATAACAGAAACGGAAAGGATGAAAAAGGGGAAGGAGGACAAAAGAAAAGATAAAGAAGTAAATGAAGACGGCCAGAAAGAGGCGAATATCTGGAAAGCACTGACACTGATTATGTTTTGACACAGCGTTTCCTTTGCAATGTTCATCATATTAATTATTAATTTTTTTACTTTACTTTTTTTACTTTATCGTTATATAAGGTATTCAGTTGCCGGTCACGGTAGCCGAGCGGTCTAAGGCATGCACTGTCTTCGCTCGCTCGGAAGCCGGGATCGTGGGTTCGAATCCCACTCAGGGCATGGATGTTTGTGTGCGTTTTTCTGTGTTTGTCTACAGGTAGAGGCCTTGCGACGAGCTGATCACTCGCCCAAGGAGTCCTACCGTATGTGTAAGATCTAGTAAACCGAAATGAAACGGGGAGTTTTATGGAGGTAGGCCTAGGCCCAAATTGGGGCTGTAGCGCCACAGGAAAAAGGTATTCAGTTGATAAACAGTAGTCAAATGAACAACGTGACTAAGAAAGAGAGAGGTTGCCGTATGTTTACATTCGCAATCCTCAACCAGTTCAACATGACGAGATGTTGCTTAGTGTTCAGGGCATAAGAAGTAGAGAACACGGCTGGTGAGCCACCCTGCGAGCCATCTGCAAGACTCCTACAGCCATCAGAGAGTAAACTGTGGTCACGGGTCCTGCCGGACTAGGAACCAAGAATTACTGTGCTGGCGAGGACCAGAAGTCAGTCCGTTAGTAAGCGAACCATAACCACGTGTCTCGTTACGATGACTCGTCGCTGTCAGAACACCAAAATGGTTCGCGAGATTGCAGTGTTATGTTTTCCTGAAGCACTGCTTAACGAAAACCGCGCAATTTTCCAAATGCCTATCTCAAGATTGCATGGTATCCAATGTCATGACATTCATACCAACCTCCACAGTGGAGGACAGTGGCCGGGCGGTCTAAGGCATGAAACGTCTTAGCTCGCTCGAACGCTGGGATCGTGGGTTCTAATCTCACTCGAGGCATGGGTACCTGTATGCATTTATTCTGTGTTTCTGTTGTGTTATGTAGACGTGCCGATCACCCGTCCAAGAAGTGCTACCGTCTGTGTATAACATTAAGACACTGAGAGAAGCGTCCAGGAACTAAACTGGGCTGTAGATCTATTAAAGGTAAAGCTATCCCTGTAACAGGCCTATAGGGTTGAGAGACGTCGAGGCTCCCACATTTTCTAGATAGTCGGCTCACAGATGGCGGAAAGGTTGTCAGCCTTACGCGCCGGCCGCCCTTTACCACCCAGGAAGATTCCTGGTACTCATTTATGTTAGAGGCTGAGTTGACCCCAGGTCCATAATGCGGCTGAAGGGATTTGGTCAATTGAAAGAATCCACCTAAACGGGACTCGAACCCCCGACTTTCCGGCTTGTAGCCTATTGCCTCAACCACCTACGCTACCACGTGCTCCCAGGGCTGTAGTAGTAATAGTGAACAGACACAGGGCTGATTTCTCGGTTTCATCATTTTACAGACGGAAGGACTCCTTGGATGGGTGATCAGTTCGTCGCAAGGCCACTCCCTACACACAGGACAACACAGACACAGAACAAACGCATAAGCACACCAAACGTCCATGCCTTTAGTGGGATTCGAACCCAGGATCACGGCTTCCGAGCGAGCGAAGGCAGTTCATGACTTAGACCGCTCGGCTACCGTGACCGGCAGACCTTGAAATTAGTGGACTTAAACTCTGGATTATATGACTGGCAAGGCAGTAAGTCACGACTAGTAATATTATATATAATTTGTCCTCTTCACCTAATATTATTAGATGATTAAGTCACGAGGGGTGAAATGGGAGGGGAGTGATGGATGAGGCGATGATATACCCGTACATACAAAATAGGAAACTTCAAGAATAAAGACCACTTTGGAAATCTATCCTTAATCGTAGAAGGGGATGCAACATTAAAATGAATATAACAGAAATGAACTGGATGTCAACTTAATACAAATGACTTAAGTCCTTTTCTAGTGGTGGAGTATACTGAATACAGCAATGAACTTTCTAGTTCCACAAAGAGAGAATTTATGGACCACTGACTAAATATGTCTTAAGAAAGTCCCTGCAAAATTGAGTTATTTATCTAGATAGCAGATTAATCCCTGTTACTTCATCAGTTAGCTCAGTCTGTATAGCTATGAGCTACGAGCTGGACGGTCGTGTTCGTTTCCTGACAGAGGCAGGATTTTTATGTTTCCCATAGCTTCCAGACGGCTCTGGGGCCAATCCATTTTCCTATTCAGAGAATACCGAGGATTCTTTCCTCTGGGACAAGGTGGCCAGGGCGTCAAGCTGACCACTAATCTCCATCTAGTGCAGAAGTGGAGCTATACCTCAACTCCCCCATATTTTCATGGCATAGTGATTAATTAATTCAGTTCAGGGACAATTTTTGCTTTTTTCCTTCGTCACTTAGTTGTTTGCCCAGTCACATCCTGTCACCTGTTTGCAGTGCATTTTCTAGCTAAGTCAGTAGCAGAACACTCTCCCTTACGGTAAAAGTCACCGGAAGCGCACCGGAAGTAAGCGTTTTCGTGTGTAGTGGTCACTACAGGAGGCTGACTGACGATGACGACGCCGGCAAGGACCTGCAGGACAGGATTACAGGATATCCATCCAGTCCCGGAAATGAGTTTCATTTTACATGGGTCTCAGTGGTTTCTGGGTCTATCAATTCCTACATCTTCGGTAGTAATATTTTCATATCAAACTCAGACTGCTTCAATCAATGAATCCAGCACAGTGGAAGCAGAAAGTTGTTCATACAACTTTGTTTTTGATTGGGATCTGTAAACTTGGCGTTACAAATGTGGCCAGAAAGGAAACGCTTGAGATTGCTTTGCTCTGCTGGTGGATTCTATTGCAGGAACCCCCCCCCCACACACACACACACAGACACAGGATATAACACAAACAAAAATGATTCGTCCCTCCGCCTAACTTCGGGCTATATCATATGAGTAGGCGGATGTTAAAAATATATCCTGTTCATAGATAAAATTGTCGTAACAGACAACACCCAAGAACAAAGAAAACACAGAATTTGGGTTGCACAGAAACACATCAACAGGAAGATCTAGATGTAGATGGATGTATACTATCAGAACAGCAGAGTAATTTCTGACTATAAGCTAATTTATTAAAATATGGCAGATCATAATAAGAAAAGCCAAGAAGAAATATGACGCTGTACCCAAGCACAATGACATGAAGGGCGAGTTAAAAGCATAACTTCAATAATTCTACATATCAACACCAGATGGCAGCGAATGAGTAGCTCCACGCTTCGTTCGCTTAATGGCGGGAACAGGATCCCCGAGATTCTTGGAACAGATATGCAAACAATGTCAAAGAAGAGAAATATCCATGCCCTCAATAGAAATCGATACTTGAACGTGTAACCAGGAACCAATCACTTTATGCATCTAATTACCACGTACCCTCGCATGCAGCACAACCCAGCCCAATTGTTTTCCACATTCAATATTTCACCCTTTCCAGTTTCAGTGCAGTTTCAACGTCACTGGCTCTGTCGTGTAAAGATAAACTAAGGTGAAACTTGGCTTAACCTGTATCAACATTTCCAGTTCAAGCGAAATTGTGTTTGCTAAAATCTGGAGAAACTAATTATCTGAAACTTTGGGCTTCAAGGCAAAAGAACTCATATCCACGAGGGACGATGTTGAGGTAACCACTTTCCTCGCACCTTCGTAATCACGGAGAACTGGATTCTTCAGCACCATACTGAAGTTCCGAAAAGAAAATAAGAGGCTTACTACCGATGGTGATCAGGTTACCTTTGAATGGACACACGCTCACCAGTTGAGTACGATAGACTCACGTACTTTCAAAATGTATAAGCTAAAGTTACTTTCTGCTAAGTTAATTGAGCACCGCACTGTAGATACCGATGGGGGAATGAATATACAGCTCCACCCTTCTTAACCTTGGCTTTAGATGGAATTAAGTGCTCAGCTTCACGCTGCTGCCGCTTTACCCTAGGGGAACAGCATCTCCTACCAATTGTGTAGGAAACTGGGTGGGCACACGAGTCGGTGTGGAAGCAATGGGGATCTTTCGGGATTTGAACCCCGAGTCT
The DNA here is from genome assembly GCF_002891405.2 of Cryptotermes secundus. NCBI lineage: Eukaryota > Metazoa > Arthropoda > Insecta > Blattodea > Kalotermitidae > Cryptotermes > Cryptotermes secundus. The sequence continues at coordinate 821,370 of NW_019723915.1, read as the reverse complement.
TCTGTCGGGCAGCTCGTAACCTAGTTTTTTTTTTAATTCGCTTAGTGGGGGATGGAGTCCAGCTGAGTCCAATTGGCACGGCGGTCACTGATTGGCCTACTGTAGCCTGCCCCGGGTGATTATGATGATGAAGAATTTAGTGGAATGAAGATTGGAAGGGGAAACCGAAGTACTCGGAGAAAATCCGCCCCAGAGCCACTTTGTCCACCACAAATCCCACTTGACCAGACACGGGTTTGAACCCGGGCCGCCGCGGTGGGAAGTCAGCGACTAACCGCTTGAGCTATGACGCGGCCCCTAGCCTAATCTTGCATTTATTGGGATATTTCTTGCAGAAACTATCGGAAAGGTATGGACACTTTGGTTATCACAGTGGACGCAGTCAGAAATTATTTTTTCCTCATATGTACAACATTTACGTAAAAAGTTCATTATTTCTTGCTGAAGCTAATAGCTCCGGTAGTGCGTAACTTGGTCTGAACAGGAAAGCATCAGCCCACAGAAACAAAGTGCTTAAGATCAGTCAGAGATGTACAAGAGGAGGTAGGGACAGGACGAAGATAACTATAAAAGCATTCGGGATCAGATAAAACGAAGGAATACAGGGCATACTAAAATGAAACAGGGAGAGACAATACTGACGGTCCACGCAAGGAACGGAAGCTGAATCCGTAACAGGATGACTTCGCATGTCCTGAACTGAATATAATATATACAAGGGGTTAAAATAAACGTAACACACCTTAACGAGATGTCGCTTTGCGTCATGTTCTCACCATGACGAGAACTGTTTCGACGAAATCGATATAGGCCAATGAAACATCCATCTAAAATAGTGCAGCATGGAAGCTGAAAGGCTGAAATAATGGAACCAGAAAAAACTGTCCGCTGTTAGGTAACGGCTCAATAAATAATTGTCTACCGCAACAATAGAGGAACTGTGGGAGACGGGGTTTTCTATGTGGTCAATACCAAGGCTATATAGTGAGCATGACCGAAAAACATGGAATTTCATCTAGTAATTTCGTATCTGTAACATGCGGACGGATATAAGTAGGCTCTTCCCCAATATGAATTTATTTTGTGCATTCTGTGAAGAGAGCTTATGAAAGTAGGTGCGATATGCTTAACGTTTAAAACCTCAATAAAATTACTGTATTATCATGCCGACGGAAATTTGACCGTTGCTCATCAGTTGAGGGATGGTAGATGTGCAGTAGAATGCCCGCTATTCAATAACGTTTCCAAATTAAATTCTAGTTGTATTTATTTCACGCGCGCCGAAAGATCAAAGGGGTGGGGGGCGCACTTGTTCCATTCGGGCGAACGGATTTGAATACCGGAACACGGAGTGAGGCAGCGGCTGCAAGGGGATGCCTGCGTTTCTGGTCCACATGAGCGCACAGGAGCAGCCTTTGAAAGCTGTGCTATCACAGTGACATCAATGCAATTCACCCGCATTTCAGGGCTCCCTAATATGACGTCACGTAAGTCAATCATGTTGGCTCAAACCGCAAGGTGAGACTCCATACGATTCCCGGTTGGGATAAACATAGCTTGTACATGAGATTCTGTGTGAATGTTAATAGAATTACAAGCCAACTCAACTGGACTGGAGCTTGGCTGATCATTACCTTTAAATTCACTTCTTTCCCTTCTTTCTATACTTAATTCCTTGCTTTGTTCCATTTTTATTTCTTCCTTTCGTTTCATTTATATTTATTTTCCTCCTTTCATTCTATGTACCCCTGTTTTTTGTTTTGTTTTCATTTCTTCTTCTTCGCGTCTTCATTTTATCTGTCTCTTCTGTCTTTCTTATATGGGTTGAAGTCTATGAAGATGCCCTACCCTCGCCCTACATTTAAAATGCAAATCTGCCCTCAATATACAACACAATAGGGAAAATTATGGCTAATATGTCTAACTCGATGCGTGGGAGAGAGGGAAAGGTTTTCACGAAATCAAAGGAAGTCTCAATTCTAAAAACGTTCATCAATCATCTACCTATGCTCAAGACTGTACCTTGCGTTGGAAATTAAAAAGAATTTAACAAAAGCATAAACATGAAATTTAATTTCCTTATGACTTCCTAGAAAGGTAGGAGGGAGGCCATGTATATAAGAGGACCTTCAGAAACAGCTCCAGAACACAGGCCAGGCCAAGTGTGCCAGGAAATGACGTGGAGAATTGTGCTAAAAATATGTTTTATACCTCGAAAAAGGAAACGTTTAATGCCCACACCGTCTATAAATCTCTTATATCAGAGCAAAGCGACACAAACAGTTACCTTGGAACGTATCTTCATGCACTAAATTGAAAAACTGACTAAGAAAATAAGAAAAATATAAATCGTTTACACAGCGAAATTTTGTATCGTATCAACTGATATTATGAAATGTCTGGATTGTCGGGATTTTACGAGTGAACAAGGAATAGTTTTCTTCTGAAACCACTGAAAGTACGAACAAAGCGTTCTAGTATAGCTCTAGCTCTATCGATTGGGCCCAACTGAGTATGTTTTACCTGAAGACGGAGACGGAATCCAGTCTCCGAAACGTTGCGTTTTGAAAAATAAACAGGTTGGTGTTCTAGATAAAGACATGACGATGGATACTGTCCAGAAAAATAATATTTGTACTAATGCACCTTCGTCACAAATTTGTAGACAGTAATTTATTGATCGCATGAAAATGTTCGCTCAGTTTCCAGTGGGAGCGACATAACTGCTGAGGATAACTACAAACAGTGTATTAAATACTGTTTACATCGCAATAATGATAATATGTATGTAACGTATAGTTACATGTATAACCATTGCTAGGCAACGGGTTGATAAACAAGTTCCCGCGAAGACAAATGCTTGGTAAACAGTCTGTTGTTAGGTCACGCAACAATAGAGGAAGCTGTGTTTTCAGTGTTATCGGTGACGTCACAACAGTAGATAATGATCACGTGATATGTGTTTACTATAGGTCCATGTCCGTTCCTCGGCTATATAAGTAAAACAGTTACAAGTTACGAATAATAGCAGCAGAAGCACGCGAACAAGCAAGCAAGGAGATAGCCACGGGAAGTTCGTAGTTGAAGAAGACCTAGAAGTCGGCCTGTGAAGAATTGATGTGTGATTATAAGACTGCATTTAGGTGTAATATTGGGAGTGTGTGACTCAGTATAACTGTTATAGTTCCTGTGTTATAAACCGTGAAGATTAGTGCAGATAGACTGAAGAGATTAATGTGGAGTGATTGTACATTTTGTAAAGCAGCAATAATGTAATAATTAATTGTTGTTACCACCTGTAAGAGTCCAATAAATCCAACTGCCAATCCGAACCCAGTCTTTAGTCACTGATACACGTGACAATATTTATAACTGCGAGCGACAAAATATACTAACTATAGAAAGTTTCGATCTTATGACAATCTGCTCGGAAGTTCAGCAGGCAAATGCAACAGTTCAAATTGAATTTTATTGTCGGCTGTAAACACAACTCTTTTCATTCCATCTTTTTTTATTCTCTTCCTTATTCTTAATTCTTCTTCTCCAACTCCTCCTTCACTTCCTGCTCTCGTTCTTTCTGCTGTGTTCTAGTTCTCAAAGGGTTAAAGGATGACGCAAAAATCCCCTCCCTGGCTCTCACGGCTCTGTGAGGGAGCGTGCTGTGGGCTCATCCCTCTCGGCTGAGTCCCATTTAATCAAGTCCCTATGCAACATTATGAGCATTATCTTTGCCGTGACCATAACCGAAACGTATGGCGCAAAGTTGTAACGTCTCACATGAAATAGTATGACAGGCAGTCTGATTAACGGCCGCAGATATATTCCGACTCTGAGGTCCCAGGTGTGAACATTTTATATATGATAATGTGACATGTACACCCATTTCTAGGCAACGCCCGAAATACGTGCATGCAACAATAAAATCAATGTCGCAAAAGATGTTTTCTATGTGGTTCGCATATATCCATTGCTAGATAGCGGACGAATAAATACGTGTTCTTGAGAAGGTGGTGTTTTCCGTGGCGTCCGTGCAGAGGAGTTATCTTGAAGACAATCGGCGTTACGAGTTGAGGGCTCGGCTGTGGAGTGTTAAGATGAAGCTGAAGAACCTCCGTTGCTAAGATTCGGACCGGGAAATATCAAATGAAGACGTTGCAGAGGAATAGCCTTTGCAGAGAGCTGTTATCAAGTAATGATAGTGAAAATAGACTGAGAACTTCTAGTGTGGAGTGATTTGTAGCGTGGAGTTCAGCAATAGTGTTATAATTGTTTAGAGTCACGACCTGTAAGTGGTCAATAGATCTATTCACTAATCCAAACCCCCTCTACAGTCACTAATACATGTGATAATATTATACCGAAATTTCTATAGGACTTATTGCAAGATATGACGGTGGAATGCACAGCATACCGCGTGACACTGCCCAAAAAATGATCAGAACCCCTCTACTAATGGTTACCTTCAGCATCTTCTGTTTCATTTTAGACGGCAAAAATATTTTCTTCAAAGAAATTATGGCATTTAGTTTCTTCGAGATCCTTTAATCTGAATGGTGATGCCAGAAAACTGCTACGAATTGGTGATGAAACAAATGACAGGTGTATTTCTATATAACATCCAGGCTAAGTGAATATTTTGACCGCGCCATAGCTCAAGAGGTCAGTCGCTGGCTTTCCAACGCGGAGGCCCGGGTTCGATCCCGAGTCTGGTCAAGTGAGATTTGTGGTGGACAAAGTGTCTCTGGGGCAGGTTTTCTCCGAGTACTTCGGTTTCCTCTGCCAATCTTCATTCCACCAGTTGCTCCACAATCACCTTCGCCTATCATGTGGGGCTGGTACAATAGGCCAGAAGTGGCCGCAGTACAAGGAACTTAGGCCGACCCCACTAACATGAAAAAAAGTTAATATTTTCAGGCGTAACTTAAACGTTTCACGCAGTCGTCACGTCTATAATTGATAATGCATAAAAACGATTCCATGCACAAATTGTGTGAGTGCTTATGGAGTATCTCTGTGCATAACTACATATACCTAGCTCGAACTGTTCACTTGCTCAACCAACAGTAATTTAAATGAAAATATCGAAAGGTTGTCCCTGTATCTTTCACTCTACGAATATTCCACCGAAGCAAAAATGGATACTTCCCGAAAGTCTTTCACGTACTTGTGTTAAGTGACGCTAGTGCATTCGCACCCTCATAAGTTCGCACTTCAACTGTATAGATATTACCGCATAAGCCCGAGCATAAGCAACCCCCTATTTTTCCAATGAGAAAATTTACAAACTGAATACACGTATGTCATTTAGTTCTGAGGGTCGCAGACAAAAGAAAGTACATACTAATTACTAATAAATAATAAATTCAAAACTGAATACCTAACATATAATTCTGGGGCACTTGGTAGCATAGTCTGTTGAGGCACTATGCTACAAGTCGGAAGATCGCGGGATCGAATCCCGATAAGGTGGATTTTTCAATTTACCTAATCCTTCCAGCCGCACTATGGCCCTGGGGTCGACTCAGCGTCTAACAGAAATGAGTACCAGGAATATTCTTGGAATGTTCTTGGGGGTAAAAGGCGGCCGGCGCGTAAGGCTGACAACCTTACCGCCATCTATGAGCCGATTCTCTAGAAAATGTGGTACCCTCAACATCTCACAACCTTATGGACCCCCACGGCCTGTTACAGGGATACCATTATTTTTTTACTTTGTATATATAATTCTATGTAATATTGAAAATACCATCAGGTTTTATAATTATATCATTCATATTAATTTTAAGGGCCCGAAAATTAGCTGACTCCTCTCCCCTTAAGAAGTTGTATTTGGAAAAATCTCTCCTTATATTCGGACTAATGTGGTGTTGCAGAAGATTATGAACAAAACTGACTGACCCCGAGTGGCATAACATTCTTAAATAATTTAATGAAAATCAGTCAGTTCCTTGGAATGTACTTAAAAGGGACCATGCATATACAAGTAGATGTACACATGAACATGACAGCACCATAATTCTATTTTTCTTCATAAAATAACGGACATGGATAGAGATAATTCAACGAGACAATCAGATCTTGCGCTGCTTTGTACAGGACGACTTTACTGTGTGACTTCTGCACGGAACAAGAAATGGAGCCTGAAGGAGCACTGGTTCGGCGAACCCTGTGAAACGGTTTTGCACACATTTCATAAGAAATTAATAAATTTATGAGGGTTACTCACGGTTTAAGAGGGACAAACAGAATTTAGTCCAAAAGAGTAGCGTTAAGGCCTCAATTAAACATAAAGAGAATTTAAATGAATAAAATAACGTACATTTCCGCACTTCAATTACAGATTAATTATATTTCAGTACTCCTGTGTAAGTAATAAAATACAGCTTCAATAATTTGATTACTAATGATATATCAAAATTAGTACACATGCAAATACCATTCTGAATACTAGAATACCCATGCGTTCATCAATAAATGACGCAGGCATAATTACACACTACTAAAAGTATAAATTGATGTGAAACTTGATATTTCACCATAAGTGAAGAATCTATAGGATTTAAAACGGGGTGCTGTGGGAAATGCCTGCGAGACAGGGGCTAGCAGGAGAGCGGAGACAGTTGCACGACGAGAAACTTAAAAATTATGACTTATTTTCAGGGATATCAAGCCAAGGAGGATGCTAGGGGCGGAGAATATAGCACATGGAGAAAGAGATGCAAAATTCTATCCCGAAATGTTGAAGGGAACGCGCTTCTTGGGAGACCTAGACATACATGGGAGGATGATATTAAATAATGTATGCAGATATCGACTGGATTCTCACAATAGGATTCAGCAGGAAGCCCTTGTGAACTGACAACACCGCTAGTCGCTCAGCTACTCAAGATCTTCTCTACATTTCAAGAAACCCGAAAGTTTCACAGATGCCCATTACTGCTCCCCATTCTGAGCAAGATGAACGAGTCCATTCTACTCCATCCTATTTCCTGAAGACCAATTTAATATTATCCTCCCGCCAGCACTCCCACCAAATCCCTGCCTGCTCTAGTCTTCTCTTCCATGGGGTCCGCATCCCGTACTCATTTTCCCATCCTTAACTTGATCAGTCTAATTATATTGTGACATTTGTGAATATAATAATGGGTCTTCTGGCTCCATACAAAAGGGCTCATCCTCTTCTTCTTCTTCTTCTTCTTCTCAGGACAATCTCTCCTCGATATTGTTGATGTTTTACTTCAATACATGCTGTAATAACTATTAACCCAGAGTAATAATAAAAAACGATTTTAACAAAAACGGTGGCATGTTTTAATTAGGTCTCCTTTGTGAGTTAGGATTAATCTGTTGGTACGCCCTGACAAATGTGTGAAGTTCATTTTTATTCTAATTTTAATTCATCAAAAACCGGAGGCAGAAGGCTATTTGAATCAGTGAGACATGTTTATAGTCTTGGGATGTCTGCATGTTCGAGTGATAGCTACTTTGATGTATGTGAAATTCCACTGTACGAGAATCGAACTAACATACTTTCAGAACAGCAACAAAATAATAGACTACCTCTGAGGAAAAGAAGTTTTATTTTTAAATTATATGAAAACAGGTCACACAGGAAGTGACACAGTGGCCAAAATCAAATAATATGAAAATTGGATAAACGAGCAAAATTACCAGATGCAGAAAATGTATGAAGTTCTTTGTTTCCCCGGTCGAAATTTTAACTCATTCCATCCCTAAAGTTCTGGCTAAAAAGCAATTTTATTCATACACTTAAAAACAATCTGCATACTTTACAGACTAAACATGACTGGGTGGCTTTAACTGTACATAAACAAAGCTATTTCCGCTCATAATGTCTCATACAAATGGGAGCGGGGGCGTCATTTTCCTGTGTATGAATGACGTAACTCGTTCTTAGCTAGGAAACGGCCAATGATCGATAATACGATATTTCATAAAGTTTTTCGCCGCGATTTCCCTCCATTCAAGAAGCACAGACGAGGCAAATAATCGTTGTAGGCTGCAAGAACGTTTCCGAACTATTTTTCCAATTTGTACTTCGCTTAGCAGTCTTCATGTTATATTATGTTTTCATATTATTACTTGTTTATTGTAAGATTTGTCCGTACACTTCATTTTATTCGTCCTTATATAGATAGCACCACTGGGCAATATCGGCAGCAAGGTGTAATTATCCACTGACCTGAGGGTTTCATACGGTTAAATGAACAACCATCATAATATGTACATTTCAGCCATGTGGGGTATGACACGGTTTGGTACTAAAGTTTAGGATGAACATGCTGCCTCCACTTTCAAGGCAGAAGTGCTTACACTGAAGGTGGAGGCAGTATATTCCTTCGGAAAGTGAATTTAATCTTTTAAGCGTTAAGAACTGACCGCCTCTGTGGGCTAGTGGTCAGCGTTCCTGGCTACAGATCGAGAGGTCCGGGTTCGATTCCCGGCGCTACCTGATTTTTTCGGAGAAGTAGTGGGTCTGGAACGGCGTCCACTCAGCCTCGTGAGGATAATTAAGAAGCTCCGGTCTAGAAAACCGAAATTAACGGCCGTGGGGATTCGTTGCGCTGACCACGCGACACCCTCTATCCGCAAAAGTTGGCACTAACTTCGCCGACAAGCGGCGGTCGCTCGGTCGGTCGGTATAGTTCGCTTGCGGACTAAAATCACGGAGTTTTTAAGTGTTAAGAATTACTGAGCCCCCTTTTCAAAAGACACACAGAGCAATAGAGAACTAATAACATAGTGCGCACTAGAATAGGCCAGTCTTTCATACGTTAACTCGCTGACTACTTTACCCATTTATTTTCCTGGAAGTGGCATTCAGAATTACGCAGTTGCTTCCTCACAGCCATCGCCTCTGTGTGAACAGAGCTTTTTAGCTGTTGGTGTGTAAGTAATGCTTAGAATTTTGGAAATATTTTGTGACAAATATCGGCCCATTTGGATACCTGTTTTGCACTTCTTGGACCATTATCTTGTATATATTAACGTCCACTTTATACACAGCGTGGACGACAAACAGTCCTTATTAAGATCAGATGTTGTTTACTCTCAATTCAGATTATCACCATGGTAGGTTTTAGTTTCATGATGTCTACATACTCGTATGTACTTAGCAGGTTCATGCAACCGGAATCTGAATTTCTTACCTCTGATGGAACTCGCCTTAAGGGGCCCATATACGTACGAGTCTGGCTCGGATTAATTTCACCACAAACGCATGAGCTGACTCTCAACTTTGCGACCCACACACGGACGAGTTTGGCTCATTGGAACCCGAGCCAAGTCGGACTCGCGAGCCAGACCCGTATGTATATGGGCCCCTTTAGAAGAATTGCGGTGCCCCGGTGGCATTCTGTATTCCGACGCACAACAGCCTTCTCTTACCGGGCCCTGCTCCTTATCTCACTGATATTTAGTTCAGTCTACGTTCTCCTTTCATTCTGAGCCGATTCCAAGTTAAGGAGATTAAACCGGAGCCTGATGTCTTTAGAGGATGGGATGAAGGCGGATGCGACAAACAGGAAGAAAATGGGGGAAGGAGCTTTCATTTTGATGTCGTCACCTCTCAGAAGAAGCTGCGTCCTCCCAGGAGACGGACCAGAGTGTAGGCAACAAGAAACGGAAAGAAAATCGAAAGATAAAGGAGCCATAGACGTTTGAAGACGCGAGGGAGAAGAGAGGAAGTTGGATGTCTATTGCATAGTATTCCGCGCAGGTGGATAACTAAACGGTCGCTAACCCGCTTACAGCCCACCTTAATGTGTAACATGGAGGGAACTACTCCTATATGTATATAATTGTGATTCCAGCTATGTACGGAGTAACCAGCCTTCGATTCCAGACACAGACAGAAGCAACTCAGACTGTCTTTGGATCCATAATTATTTTCATACCGTGAATTTGCCCTGGATTCTTCTGACGAGAAAAGAAATACATTTTCTAGACAAACTTCTTTACCACTGTATCATAGAGTTCTGCATCTATCTTTTGTGATTAATGTTTCAGATTAATACATGAACATCATCAGAGAAGTAGTTACTATAGGATTCTGACGATGGTGTATAACACACAGAGATATTGGGTTTTCGGATTTTATCCATCACCCTGGTTTTTAAGATAATTAATAAAAACACGTTTCGGAAACTGGATCTGTTTCCGTCCTCGGGTGAAGGAAAACACCTATTCTGTTGGGTCCGTTAGAAAGAGCTAGCCTCAATCACTGGACCTAATTAATAAAAACACGACGTTTCGGAAACTGGATCTGTTTCCGTCCTCAGGTGAAGGAAAACACCTATTCTGTTTGATCCANTTCACCTGAGGACGAAAACAGATCCAGTTTCCGAAACGTCGTGTTTCTATTAATTATCTTAGAAACCAGGACGATGGATAAAGTCCAAAAACCCAATATATCAGTGTATCATCAGAGAAGATCAGAAACTAATATGTCAAATACAATTCCAGTATTTTTTAGATTTATTTTAAAGTTCAGAATCGCGTATTCTAAAGAGAAGTTAAATACAAATGCCAAGAAAGCATGTCCTTGTTTAAAAGACAGCAGTCTGAACGGGAAATGTATCAGACAAGTATTTACCTGAACAAGCTTTATTGTACGTTCCCTTTAAATACTTTTTAATTAGTCTAAATGGTTTTGTGGGCACACCAGAGTCAATGCGAATGGTTTACAATAGATCTACTTGGTACAGACTTTCTTGAAGTTAATGTGTAACTGATTCAAAGTGTATTTATATTCCGTTGATGAGGAATATTTAATCAGTGGCTAATCTATTATTTCGGAATCCACACAGCAATACCCAACAATGTTGCCTACGTTAACCTTGAGAGAAGAACACTGGATATATTTCGAGCATTGTAGGATTAACAAGCCAATTTCGATACATTCTAAAATTTTCGAGAATGTTCTGCTATGCAAAGGAAGCAGAAGAGAGTTCAATAGGGCTTGGGGTTTTATGCGTTTTCCAATATCCCAGTCACCAGCGAACATGACTTCTATTGCCTTGTTCTTTTGACACGCCGAATCCAATTGAACGTTTCCTCGTATCAAGTCTCTTTCCTCGTGCTAGACTTGGCTTGGCTGAACTCCTAAATCAATAATTGTGTTTTCACACACCCAGCACACGTAGGCTCGGCAACGAGTGTATGTCTGTCATATTAGCGACAAGATCAATTCGGATCAGACGGGCGACCTAAGCGTGCTGTTCTGCCCCTGTGTCTAGACACCATATCATGTAGCGCGTGGAGTGCAATCAAAAATTAATTTCCGTTTTACCAAGTATGTTGATGCACAATAAATTTTCTGAACTTTTTCCGCAGGCAGGAAATGCTTGTCCACCGGTTGATCGGTCATCCAATCTTTATGACGTTGTCACATTCGGCATTATATAACCTGTGCAGTTGAAGTATCGTCTGTAAATAACACATGAACTAATACAGTTCGGCGTTACTCTAAAAAAAGGCATTACTAAGAACAGAGCACAAAACCTTCCAACTCAAGTTTTCTCCGTTATGATATCTGTGAATTTCGTGGCCTCCTGTGTAGCGGTATGCTTTCCCGACTGCAACTTAGTGTTTGACGGTGTAATTCTGAGTGACTGGTGTCTGGTCCATAGAAATCATATAGCAGGATATGTAGGTCACCGGTCATGCCATCACAACACGGCCAGTCCTCGTGTGTGGGGCGGAGACAACCTCAATTGCGAAAAGACTGAATAAACAGACGCGCACATGAGGAAAGGAACGGACAAGTGTCTTGGTGGCTGGATGCAGGGTTCACGCTGCTTAACCGCGTCGGACCTGGACTCCGTGACAGACTATTCACATGATACAACGTTTCAGAGTCGCCTCCAAAGATGATTTTTGGTACTAGCACCGTTGAAATTCCTGGTCCCCCTCTAATGTGTACATTATGGCTGGATAGATCAACGAAAGAAGGGTGACACGAATAGGAGATGTAGTGCGTAAGACAGAGATGAATTTTAATTGGCGGAATCATGTGGACATGATAGCGTCAGCTCGTCCTTCCGAAACACTGGTAACGATCTACTAGTGTACATGATGTCACATCCGGAAGAAAGTAATTTCGAGGTTCCATGAAAGGCAGAACATTTCTTGACCTACTGAGCGAATATTGGTTTCTGGCAGTAAGAAGTTAATATTCCGTGTTTGCTAAGAGTCAGAAATGCCCAGTGCACCATTTACAAACTCAGGTTAACACAAATTTGCAAACACAGTAGCAATGTAATAATTTGGAGCATCCGTGAGCGCAATTTTAGCGTAAAGAAAGAAATGTAAATTCAGCCTCTTAGACCAGTGGTTCTCAACATTTATGAGACCGCGGCCCAGTAACTTCTTTCTTTATAAGACGAGGGCCCAGTCCCAACAAATTTACTCGTAAATACCTTTCCAGTTTTGTTAAAGTTCATGCATTAAGCTAACTATAAAATATTTATTCATGAAAACGTCAAATTCCAGAAGAGCCTCTCGCGGCCCAGTATAATTGATGCCAAGGCCCACTACTGAGCCGTGGCCCGGCGGTTGAGAAGCACTGTCTTAGAGCATCCGGTTATGCAACCTGCAACAATAATAATGCGCGCGGAAACTCCGTTCCCACACAAAGGCGTATGAATGAGTCAGTTCTCTCTTGATACGTACACGCTTACATTGTACAGAGCCCCTGAACTGGTCGATGTAGGGCGCCGCCGTCAATCCCCAGCGAAACAGCTTAATTAGAGTTAGGTTATACGACTGCACAAGACTTTAATACTTTGTAACAAATTCTTACCCTTCGACATAAAAAGCAAACCTAACTTGCCGACTCTATAGTCCTGGACTATTATTCAAACGTACATAGTAGTTTGCAGGCGATTAAGCAAATGCTCTTTCTATTGGTGCAGGAATATTCATTACAGCTCCCGTAACAAACCCGTCATTGAACTCTATTATGAGCCTTTCTACAAGTTTACTTCAACAAAACCTTTTTCTCCAAAACATCCCTTTATGATTAGGAACTCATATACTCCTAGTATCTGGAGTGTTACATTGCTTCAGGTATTCTGGCCTGAAGCTGTGAATGCCTTTACCATCTTGCCCACGTGACAATCATTCTCCGTAGTTTATCTGCCCTCACATCATTAGGTCATGAGTAGATTCAACATTCTGAAAGTCCACACCAGATGATTTTCTCCAAATTTCTCTTATCTGATTCCCCGTAAGCCCTAACATGGGCCGTGTCATGGTTCAGGCGGTCAGTCGCCAGAGGCCCAGGTTCAATCCGAGATCAGCTGAAGTCGGACTTGTCACCGGAAGATATTTCCTTCATAAAATGGCCCATTTCTGCCAGGACAGGTACCAAGAGATGCCATTTCAAACATTCTCTTCGGCATTTTTTTTACTCGGAATAACTTTAATCTATTACTTTCAACAGTAGAGACCAAATCTCACACACACACACACACACACACACACACACACACATGCAACAAGGGTAAATTCTTAGCTGTTTTCAGGTCGGAATTCTTGCATCAGAAAAAGACAATAGCGATTTCTTTGTCTCCGCGTTTGACAACATCGACAGATCAAATGTTCCAGTACACTTTCAGGAACAAATTCGATATGACTTTGTTTTCGAGTCCAAAACCTGAATGCTTTGTGAATACATCACTTTACTGTTTTGTGCGTCTCAGCGCTGATGAAATTCTTTGAGGCGAAAACCCAAACACGCGAAGATCGCGTGTGTTGGTGCCATCACAGGACAAGATGACATTCCGGGCATAGCAGCGCTGTTACATGCAGGATTATCCACGTGACGTCAAGTTACCACACTAAAGCTGCTACTAAATGTAAGGGTTCTCTACCCTTACAACATTTTTTCTTCTCACTTGCAAAAAAATACATCAAAGACTGGAGCCCTTCTGGCAAGGCACACACATACCCATCTTCCCTCTTTAACATTTCAGCATGCCCGGATAACAAATCCAGCGAAACCCTTCCCTCTTCCAGCCGTGCAACGGAGACTGACGTGTGGGAAGCACCGTGTCAAGGGTGTCAATGCAGGTAAAATGTCATGTTGGAGAGACCAGAGGAAATAAACTCTTAGTAAATAAGTAATTCCAAAGCACAGATTATTCATTCAGTAATTAACACATGCACCGACATAATCTGTATAATAAGCCCACGAACTGCAGCCGAAACTCACTTCATTGCAATTACAATCCTAATAAATAATATTGCATTTTAGCGTGTGTTGCAATAGTTGAGTGCTTGATATATATGTATAATAGTGGCTTTAAAAAAGCCACAGTTTCGTAGCTTGTTGGTTAGAACAGTATCTAGTCCACAGTTTCACATATGAGTAAATATAATGATTTCAGACCGCCTCTGTGGTCTAGCGGTCAGAGTTCCTGGCTACAGAGTCCCATGGTTCGATTCCGGGCGCTACCAGATTTTCTGAGTAGTGGGTCTGGAACGGGGTCCACTCAGCCTCGTAAGAATAACTGAGGATCTATTTCAAGGAAATAGCGGCTCCGTTCTAGAATACAGAAATTAGCGGCTGTGGAAATTCGTTGCAGTAACCATGCGACACCCTCTATCCGTTAAAGTTGGCACTAACTTTGCCGACAAGCGGCGGTCGCTCGGTCGCTATAGTTCGCTTGCGGACTGAAAGCACGGAGTTTTTTTTTTGTTCAGTTTAGGTACCAATATTTACGGTGGGTAGGGTCATCAATCTGTGAAACAATCCGAATATTTTACACCAGTCACCAAATTTAATGCAGTCCGCAATACGGAATGAAAATATCAGTCGTTGTACATACATCATTTATTTTCTATCACATAATTTAAAATTTACAGAATAACCACCGAATATTTGCATCCATTTGATATGATGATTCGTATATATATATAATTATGTTTGTACTTATAGTTTGTTTCTGGTTAAAGATATACAAAGAGAGGCAACTGGATCGTAATGAAATTTCAGTGGAAGATAAATATTTGCGCCATGCTTGTCAAGTGAGACCCGAGGATCATTAGTTGGGCAGATAAAATATTCACAGCGTACAAATTGCAACCGTCAACAGGATACACGGACAGGGCATTGTTTTCTGGACTGCAAAAGCACCTAAAAGGCTATGACATTCTCACAATTGCATTCCTGGACACACATTATATTTTAAGGTGCATTTCTGTGGGAACAATGTGACGAGGGCAAATTCTGGGTCTAATTAGTAAACAGATGAGAAGTAATAACATAGCATATCCTTTAGAAGAGCGAGACTTATCGATAAAACTGTCACTATTTCATATTTCACACTCCTTATTTTTTTACATACGCTTTCGTATTCATTTCCTCTGCTTTCTCCCGTATTCCTTTCCAGCCTTCGCATATTAGCGAACGATGTGTTTAGACAAATATTTAATTCCATCTCCTACGAATAATGAGCATAAATAGTCAATGTCAAACAGCCACCTTTATACGGTACTCTATTTGAGGGGGGGGGGGGAATTGCTCTTCCAGCCCATTCTGGGTCCAGGCCTCTTATTCAGTCCCGAAATCATTTTTCACAGGCGGTAGGACTTCTTGGACGAGAGATCAGCCCGTCGAAAGGCCGCTTACTAAACACAGGACAAACACAAACGCACACACCAAACACCCATGCCCTAAGTGGGATTCGAACCACCATCCCAGCGTCCAAGCGAAGGCAGTTCATGCCTTAGACCACGCGGCTACTGTGACCGGCTGTACGGTATGCTATACTTCACATAACCATATAATATATCAGTATTCACAGAATATACACGATACACGTAAGAAAGGACTGCCAACTCGTTTGTAATCTATTAAATAAAGTACGTTCGTGTAGCGTTTTAACGCTTGACGTGGACGGAATGCGCATGCTCTCACACTGACTATCTCACGCATACACAATTTCTTTAGACAATTGTATACAATATCATCGAACAAATGTCAATCCATCATTCCAGAAGCTCATTTCATGGAAGTACAACCATTGGGTCCGCAAGCCGACAGAAACATATTCATCCAGAAACACATATAACCGCGCTTTCTATATCGTATATAGGCCTATATCGCATCAGTAAACTGATATATATTTATGAAAGTCAATGGTGCGACATGTATGGGTTAGGCCTCTGTTGCTCCTTATTGTACATCCGTTGCAAAATTTGCGTCATGTCTGTCCACGCGTTCTGTATTCAAAGTTATTAGGAATTGTGGAGCTCTGCATTAAAATTTTTGAATGAATATAATTTTGGTTCATATTGGAAGAATATGACCTTTCTCACACCGGTGGTTATGAAGAGTTATACCCTCTGGGATATAAAGCCGTGCAGTCTGTTTAAAATCAATCGACGTTTCGGAGGAATATGTCACTTCCATCTTCACGGTCAACAAATAAGCCTAGAAAGAAACCGGCACAGCACAGTAGCAAGCGGAGCAGGTAGTAGAAAACCAAGCCGTGACTTTAAAACAATTACAGTGCAACTGAGAACTGTTCTTTGAAGAAAAGATTGGAAAGGAGTACTGCAGTTTGGAAAGCATACAGGTACTTTTCAAATGCTGTCTTAATGATTTTACACAGCTACTTCAAGTTGAGGTTCATTCATTAGAAATAAAATGTATGCTTTAAATCTAATTACACTACATTACATGGGGTCAGAAAATGTTTCCTTGTATTTAGTTCAATATTCAACCCTTTGTCAAATATTTCAGACGAAAATTTTAGTTTCTAACGATACCCAAACCAGGTTTAACGGTTTTACCGCAATGCCATGGTCTCTGTAAGTAGGCAGTGGCCTTGCCTCTATAGCCATTGGAAGGTCATGACACTACCGTCTGGAATCATGTATTTTCATTTTCTTGTTACCATCTGTTATTTTTGTACCGGAATGATTCGAACTTCTGAAATTATGTACTGGAGATTTAAATTTTGGGGGGGCCACAAGATGTTCACGAGGGAAACGATGAATTCTGATTTGAGCTCCAAGTACAGAGATGGTTACATTCGTTCAATAGTGAATCATTTGACGCTTTAGCAAGGCCTCCCAGTTCCAAATATCACTGAATGCAAAATATATTGTGATGTGATGGTTGAAAGCCGGAATAGTGGAGCCAGAGCCAGACGTCCATCGGTAAGCAACGGTTCGGAAATCACGTTCCCGTTACGACGTATAGCAGCGAAGGAGTCGTTACCAGGTAACAAGTACTAAACACAAGATTCTCGTGGCAACCAACAGGACAACAGAGGAACTGTTCTACGTTGTGTTTTCTATGCAGTGCGCGTGGAAGTAATAAAGGGCAGTGGATTCGTGAATTCTGAGAGAGGGAGAGAGAGAGATCAGAGTCAGAGAGTAGAGACCAGTCAGAGAATCAGATAGCAGTGACGGTTTCTTCATAGAGCATCGGCCAGACAGACCTCGTTCAGAAGGAGTTCAATGTGTGAGCTGCAATATTCAACTGTAATTGTAAAGAAGTGACAATAGACCCAATGATCAAATCCAGAAGCCATTATTATTATTCACGCTAACTCCTTATACGTGACAATATGGACAGGCAGATATGATATCCCATACACTGCATCGTTTCTTTCACTTCGTTGCAATGGATGCACAACAAGAAGCAACAGAGTCGTAACCCTTGCAACAACAATACTCATGTAATACTCTATAAATATGATACAAGACACACGGAAATTTATTTCTGGTTGCATACGTTCGTTATGAGATACAATATCTCCAAACACAGCAGAAGAGTTACACTGTCCCTTAAATAACTTTACCCAAAATAGGTGAATATTAGTTGTCATAATTAACTAACTCCGTGGCCTGTAGTCCGCAAGCGAATTATACCGACCGAGCGACTGCCTCTTGTCGGCGAAGTTAGTGCCAACTTTTGCGGATAGAGGGTGTCACATGGTCAGCGCAACGGATCCCCACGGCCGTTAATCTAAGTTTTCTAGACGGAAGTTATAACAATTGGAGGAAATAATTTATTAATTAAACACTTCACGGTATATTCGCATGTACATATAACACGATAGTTACTGGATGTTTCACCACAAACACAGCACAAGAAACATCGTCGTCATTATAAGGTTGAAATATTCATCTGTCGGAGATAGCGACTAGCTCCATCTATTGGGTTCAACTGAGTAGGTTTTACCTGTAGACGGACATAGAATTCAGTCTCCGAAATTTTGCATTTTGAAAGATAAAGAGGATGGTGTTTTTAGATAAAAAAAACAGGACAATGGATATTGTCCACAAACATAATATTTGTATCAATGAACCTTCGTCATAAACTTTTAGATCTTGTTCATTTCTCTTGTCCTGGTATCTCGTCTTTAAATGAAGTTCAAGGGTGAGCCAATATTCTAATATATTCTTCTTTTTTCCTTGGCACTACAGCCCCAGTGGGCCTAGGCCTACCTCCATGAACTTCTCCGTTCACTTCGGTTTTTCTAGATCTTACACATTGGGTAGGACTCCTTGGGCGGGTGATCAGCTCGTCGCAAGGCCTCTACCTGTACACAAACACAGAAAAACGCACACAAACATCCATGCCCTGAGTGGGATTCGAACCCACGATCTCGGCTTCCGAGCGAGCGAAGACAGTGCATGCCTTAGGCCGCTCGGCTACCGTGACCGGCTCTAATATATTCTACTAACGCGAATAATAGGTGCTATTTTGTATAATTTAGTAATATTCTGGCAACGCCACTATTTGTATCGGTAGAACTTCCACATATTTTATACGTATGGTCCAATTACTTTAAATGTTTAATGAGTTCGAGTTATTACGAAGGGTATTTACAATAGCATTAGCTAATGAACAGGATTCTGAGTCGGGTCGGCACCACAGAGCACAAAAAAAGTTAATGCACTGCACACAAAAAAACTATCTCCCGAAACAGAGCGGTACGTCACTTTTACATATCTGTCAGAAATTCCTCGGTTTTGTATTGTTTACCGAAAATCACGTTGACGCTTATGTTTAACCCAGTTGGAATTCACTGAACAAAACAGTCTCTGTGGAGAAATGCAAACTTCTTTGCAGAGAACTTGTCATTTTATAATCTTAACGAATTAGGCAGTGATTTAGTCTGTTTCGGCTCCATGCACGTAAATATGAGTAGGCCGATCATCACTTCTTCGGCCGAAATCTTTTGTATCTGGATCCAAACCGTTAGTACAAAAAAGGGCTTCTAAAGTTCTTGAGGGGAATTTCTGTACGCGCATTCATATACACAATGTGGTCCATACAGAGAGAGCTGCATCGCAAACAGAAGACTTCCATGAAACGTCCATAAAAGTATGG
Organism: Cryptotermes secundus; assembly: GCF_002891405.2. Lineage (NCBI taxonomy): Eukaryota > Metazoa > Arthropoda > Insecta > Blattodea > Kalotermitidae > Cryptotermes > Cryptotermes secundus. The sequence continues at coordinate 801,995 of NW_019723915.1, read as the reverse complement.
ACTTATATTAATAAATGTTTACACATTTGTAAGCCGTATAGAAACAAATTTAACATCTCAGAATATACATGAAACACCTATGTAACCCACTCAGTTATACCGCCAGACTTCTTAAATGGTGCACTGAACTGAATGAATTTTTTTTAAGCCTCTTCCATCCCATTAAGGACCTTGGTCCCTTATTCAGTTCCATAATCATTTTTCACTGACGGAAGGACTCCTTCGGCGAGTGATCAGCTCGTCGCAAGGTCGCTACCTGTACACAGCACAACACAAACACAGGATAAACGCACATACAAACATCCATGCCTTGAGTGGGATTCGAGCCCAGGGCCCCAGCTTTCGAGCGGGGAAGACAGTTCATGCCTTAGACCGCGCGACTACTATGACCGGCGAACGAAATGAATACGGGTACTGCATTATTCTTAATGATTACTGCATTCATGTTCTGAAAATGAAATCACGTGACGTCACACATCTTTTACGTTATTTGCCGCAGTAGTGCTGCATGGTGACACATTTGAAAAGTATTAAATGAACTGAAAAATACGCGGTTGCGTATCATTAAAAAAATGATGGACACAGATCGCTTTATGCATTATACCACATATGATAGGAGCCGGGATAGTGTAGTCGGCATAGCGAGTGGCTACGTGCTGGACGACCGAGAGGTCGCAGTTCGAGTCCCGGTAGGATCACGAAATTTTCACTTCTCCACGTCGTCCAGACGGGCTCTTGGGTCCACCCAGCCTCATATCCAATGGGTACCGGGGGCTCTTTCCCTAGGGATAAAACGGCTGTGGAGTGAAGCTGACCACTCACCTCCAGCTACTGCTGAGGTACACAAACGCTTTCATGGCGTAGTGCTTAATTAGTTAAGCACAGGGACAAATTTACCTTTACTGCATATGATCTCCTAGCAACCGCGAGACAGGGAGAATGCATGGAAACTGAGAGACAGAGGGAATTTTACTTTACAAACAGAAGAAGATGACTCCTCCCTCGGCCCACATACAGACCAGAGCGCTTCATTGCAAACACAAATCCTCCTTCTCACAATGTTCCCGGGCTCAGAGCTTGCGGTGCGTTTTCTGTTACATGACCACAGGAACTCGGGCAATAGACATTTCTAGACTGACTATATTTCTTTCAAGGCGCATTGTATTTCAGGAGCCCTTCAATGATTTGAAACCCCAGCATGTCGCCTTGCTAATTAGGACGAGAGACATTCACTGGTATCATATTCAAGACCTTGTTGTAATGTAATTAATGCTTGCTTAGTATCAAGTAACTCTTTGTTAGCTTCACACACAGATGTTTAGTAATTACTGAAGATTTCGCCTCAAATGAAAGGAGTGCAATGTCACATGGGACCTAAAGAGTAGACGGAATTCAAATGCGACGGTTGTTTAAGTTTTCTTGTTCCTAATTCCACAATTCTTCTCCTCGTAACCGAATTCCATTTCGTGTATCCTTCTGTTACAAAGTCAGGTTTGAAAGAAGACGTAACTGGAGAATGAAAATTAAACAATGAAGATTTTAATAAATTATGCTTATGATAACAATGTTACAAAGAAGCATAGACTGCATAGGACGCAGCAGGATTGGAGGTAACATGAATGTTAATTTGATCAGGCAACTTCAAGGGAAAGGACCATATGGCAGAACTAGACGTAGATGTGAGTATACTAATCTCATAATGTAGTAACAGGTATGGTTCTGTATGGGTGTGAAACTAGGTCTCTAGCATTAAGAGAGGAACAGAGACTGAGGGTGTTTGAGAACAGGGTGTTGAGGAGAATATTTGGACCGAAGAGAGATGAAGTGACAGGAGGTTGGAGAAAACTGCATAATGAGGAGCTTCATAACTGTACTCTTCTCCAAGTATAATTAGAATGATCAAGCCAAGGAGGATGAGGTGGGCAGGGCACGTAGCACGAATGAGGGAGACGAGGAATGCGTATAGGATATTGGTGGGAAAGCCAGAAGGAAAGAGACCACTTGGAAGACCAAGGCGTAGGTGGGTGGACAATATTAGAATGGATCTTAGAGAGATAGGATGGGATGGTAAGGATTGGATTGATCTGGCTCAGGATAGGGACCATTGGAGGGCTCTTGTGAACGTGATAATGAATCTTCGGCTTCCATAAAATGCTGGGAAATTCTTGAGTAGCTGCAGAATTGTCGGCTCCTCAAGAAGGGCTCAGCTCCAGGAGTGAGAGGGTAAGTAACATAGTAATAGATCGTGCCGATGGAGACAGGTTTGAACTGTTTCAGGATAGGTTCAAATGCGACTCTTTTAACATGGTAGGCAAATTTCGTGTTGAATAAATCAATGAATGCTTGGTCAGACGAATGCTCATGAGCTCTTCAAGAAGTTATCGTGCCAAAAGAATAAGTCTTTTCTTTCTTGCGGTTGTTACCGCTGCATGCATCACAGATACGAGATCGTGTCAGTAATTGTGCCGGATATACACAGTGTGTTCAGGATCCGTTAAGAACTTTTGTTTTCTTGCCCTGCATTGCCATCTGTTGGCGAGTCGTGGCGTTAAGATTCTTGAAGTTTCAGTTGTGGCTGTCTACAATTTCAAAGGGCAAGCATCGCTGCATCATGTGTTCTGACCTTCAATGTAACCGTACTGTTCTGACGCTCGTCGGAAAATGGCGGTTGAACAGAGAACCAACATCAAATTTTGTTTGAAGTTAGGCAAAACAGCCGGAGAAGCGTACGAAATGATGAAAAGTGTGTACGGTAGAGATTGTTTGAGTCGCTCGAACATTTTCCTATGCTATGCTGTATTTCGTGACGGCAGGGAGGACATCGAAGACGCTCCACGTGCATCAAAACCGAGAATAAGTCGCACTGAAGAAAGTGTGTAAAAAGTGACCGAAATCATTGCATCAGACAGATGTGTGCGTGCACTGGAAATTATATCTTTGTCAACAGACTTTCACGTCAGCAGATGACAATGATCTGTCTTGGTGCAATATATATCCAATCTCCATGGCCAGTTGTTATTAATTTAAGTTTTTTATTGCCATTATTATTTCTTACCTAAATGTTGGAACATGTGTTTCGAAAAGCTTATGGCTGCTCAGGTGGGCCGAAAATTTCATTTCTGTGAATCCGACGGGACCTGAGCCAGATTAATTTACTCCGTCGCTTCTCACCTTATTTCCATAAGTATCTTCCCATTTAGGTCCAGTTCTCCCAAATTTTTTCTTCCTTTGAGGATTTTCGGTAAATAATTATGTGCGTTTCACATTTCCCCGATGCATGCTACATGCCTCTTTAATCTCAAAGAACCACTACTCTTCTCCTTCAGAATAATTGGCACAGAATGAAGTTTCTCAACATGCAACTGTCCAGAGCAGTATCTTATTTCCCCCCCCCCCCCACACACACACACACACACTTACGTTCTTCTCAAGTGACCTAAATCTACGTTC